>NW_027101675.1:52500-57500 GCF_035046505.1 Tiliqua scincoides
CCCGGGGAGCCCGCTGCTACCCGGCTGTACCTGCGACGGGTAGACCGGGGCTCCCCGCGGGACTCTGTGCCGGGCCCAGCCCGTGTGGGCCTGGGCCCGGGCCCCCTGCCGGACGGGGCGGCACCCGGCCCGGGCACGCCGCGTCTCCCCGTGGGGAGCGCTGACTCCGGCAGCCCAAGCCGAAGAAGCCTTCCCCCTATACCCGGGAGGGCACGCCCGAGTCGGGTGCGACGTGCGGCCCCAGGATCCGCCCGACCTCCTGGAACCGCTTCCGGGGCACGCTCGTCACATTGGACCCCCATCGGGACAACTTCCCCGTATACCCGGGAGGACACGCCCGAGTCGGGCGTGCCGTCCGGACGCCCGGGGTTCGGCCCCAGGATCCGCCCGACCTCCTGGAACCGCTTCTGGGGCACGCTCGTCACATTCGACCCCCATCGGGACACCTTCCCCATATGCCCGGGAGGACGCGCCCGAGTCGGGTGAGCCGTCCGGACGCGCGGGGTTCGGCCCCAGGATCCGCCCGACCTCCTGGAACCGCTTCTGGGGCACGCTCGTCAAATTCGAGCCCCATCGGGACACCTTCCCCATATACCCGGGAGAACACGCCCGAGGCGGGTGTGCCGTCCGGACAACCGGGGTTCGGCCCCAGGATCCGCCCGACCTCCTGGAACCGCTTCTGGGGAACGCGCGTCAAATTCGACCCCATCGGGACTTCCGCGCCTATACTTACAATGGGTAGACCTGGGCTCCGAGCGCCCGTACTTAGAACGGGTAGACCGGGGCTCCCCGCGGGACTCGGCGCTGCGCCCAGCCCGGGTAGGGTAGGGTAGGCCTGGGCCCCGTGAAGGACGGGGCGGCACACTGCCCGGGCGCGCCTGGGCTCCCCCGTGCGGAGCGCTGACTTCCGGAGCCCAAGCCGAAGACGCCTTCCCCCCCTCTAACCGGGAGGGAACGCCCGAGTCGGGTGAGCCGTCCGGACGCGCGGGGTTCGGCCCCAGGATCCGCCCGACCTCCTGGAACCGCTTCTGGGGCACGCTCGTCACATTCGAGCCCCATCGGGACACCTTCCCCATATACCCGGGAGAACACGCCCGAGGCGGGTGTGCCGTCCGGACAACCGGGGTTCGGCCCCAGGATCCGCCCGACCTCCTGGAACCGCTTCTGGGGAACGCGCGTCAAATTCGACCCCATCGGGACTTCCGCGCCTATACTTACAATGGGTAGACCTGGGCTCCCGCCGCCTATGCTTAGAATGGGTAGACCTGGGCTCCTCGCGCCTATACTTACAATGGGTAGACCTGGGCTCCTGCCGCCTATACTTGCAATGGGTAGACCTGGGCTCCTTCCGCCTATACTTACAATGGGTAGACCTGGGCTCCCGCCTCCTATGCCTACAGTGGGTAGACCTGGGCTCCTCCCGCCTATGCTTAGAATGGGTAGACCTGGGCTCCCGCCGCCAATACTTACAATGGGTAGACCTGGGCTCCTCCCGCCTCCTATACTTACAAAGGGTAGACCTGGGCTCCTCGCGCCTATACTTAGAATGGGTTGACCGGGGCTCCTGCCGCCTATACTTACAATGGGTAGACCTGGGCTCCTCGCGCCTATACTTAGAATGGGTTGACCGGGGCTCCTGCCGCCTATACTTAGAATGGGTAGACCTGGGCTCCTGCCGCCTGTACTTAGAATGGGTAGACCTGGGCTCCTCGCGCCTATACTTAGAATGGGTAGACCTGGGCTCCTGCCGCCTATACTTACAATGGGTAGACCTGGGCTCCTTCCGCCTATACTTACAATGGGTAGACCTGGGCTCCCGCCTCCTATGCCTACAGTGGGTAGACCTGGGCTCCTCCCGCCTATGCTTAGAATGGGTAGACCTGGGCTCCCGCCTCCAATACTTACAATGGGTAGACCTGGGCTCCTCGCGCCTATACTTACAATGGGTAGACCTGGGCTCCCGCCGCCTATACTTACAATGGGTAGACCTGGGCTCCTCGCGCCAATGCTTAGAATGGGTAGACCTGGGCTCCCGCCTCCTATGCTTACAGTGGGTAGACCTGGGCTCCTCGCGCCTATGCTTAGAATGGGTAGACCTGGGCTCCTGCCGCCTATACTTAGAATGGGTAGACCTGGGCTCCTTCCGCCTATACTTACAATGGGTAGACCTGGGCTCCTGCCGCCTCTACTTAGAATGGGTAGACCTGGGCTTCCAGCGCCTATCCTTACAGTGGGTAGACCTGGGCTCCCGCCGCCAATACTTACAATGGGTAGACCTGGGCTCCTCGCGCCTATACTTAGAATGGGTTGACCGGGGCTCCTGCCGCCTATACTTAGAATGGGTAGACCTGGGCTCCTGCCGCCTATACTTACAATGGGTAGACCTGGGCTCCTCGCGCCTATACTTAGAATGGGTAGACCTGGGCTCCTGCCGCCTATACTTAAAATGGGTAGACCTGGGCTCCCGCCTCCTATGCCTACAGTGGGTAGACCTGGGCTCCTCCCGCCTATGCTTAGAATGGGTAGACCTGGGCTCCCGCCTCCAATACTTACAATGGGTAGACCTGGGCTCCTGCCGCCTATACTTACAATGGGTAGACCTGGGCTCCCGCCTGCTATGCTTACAGTGGGTAGACCTGGGCTCCTGCCGCCTGTGCTTAGAACGGGTAGACCTGGGCTCCTGCCGCCTATACTTGCAATGGGTAGACCTGGGCTCCCAGCGCCTATACTTAGAATGGGTAGACCTGGGCTCCTGCCGCCTATACTTGCAATGGGTAGACCTGGGCTCCCAGCGCCTATACTTACAGTGGGTAGACCTGGGCTCCCGACGCCTATACTTACAATGGGTAGACCTGGGCTGCTCGCGCCTCTACTTACAATGGGTAGACCTGGGCTCCTGCCGCCTATACTTGCAATGGGTAGACCTGGGCTCCCAGCGCCTATACTTACAGTGGGTAGACCTGGGCTCCCGCCGCCTATACTTACAGTGGGTGGACCTGGGCTCCTGCCGCCTATACTTACAATGGGTAGACCTGGGCTCCTGCCGCCTATGCTTAGAACGGGTAGACCTGGGCTCCTGCCGCCTATATTTACAATGGGTAGACCTGGGCTCCTGCCGCCTATATTTACAATGGGTAGACCTGGGCTCCCGCCGCCTATACTTACAATGGGTAGGCCTGGGCTCCCGCCGCCTATGCTTACAATGGGTAGACCTGGGCTCCTCGCGCCTCTACTTAGAATGGGTAGACCTGGGCTCCCGCCGCCTATGCTTAGAATGGGTAGACCTGGGCTCCTGCCGCCTATGCTCGGAATGGGAAGACCTGGGCTCCCTCCTCCTGTGCTTACAGTGGGTAGACCTGGGCTCCTGCCGCCTGTGCTTAGAACGGGTAGACCTGGGCTCCTGCCGCCTATGCTCAGAATGGGTAGACCTGGGCTCCCGCCTCCTATGCTTACTGTGGGTAGACCTGGGCTCCTCCCGCCTATGCTTTGAACGGGTAGACCTGGGCTCCTGCCGCCTGTGCTTAGAACGGGTAGACCTGGGCTCCTGCCGCCTATGCTCGGAATGGGTAGACCTGGGCTCCCGCCTCCTATGCTTACAGTGGGTAGACCTGGGCTCCTCCCGCCTATGCTTAGAATGGGTAGACCAGGGCTCCTCGCGCCTATACTTAGAATGGGTTGACCGGGGCTCCCGCCGCCTATACTTACAATGGGTTGACCTGGGCTTCCAGCGCCTATCTTTACAGTGGGTAGACCTGGGCTCCTGACACCTATGCTCAGAATGGGTAGGCCTGGGCTCCCGCCTCCTATGCTTACAGTGGGTAGACCTGGGCTCCTGCCGCCAATACTTACAATGGGTAGACCTGGGCTCCCGCCGCCTATGCTTAGAATGGGTAGACCTGGGCTCCTGCCGCCTATGCTCGGAATGGGAAGACCTGGGCTCCCTCCTCCTGTGCTTACAGTGGGTAGACCTGGGCTCCTGCCGCCTGTGCTTAGAACGGGTAGACCTGGGCTCCTGCCGCCTATGCTCAGAATGGGTAGACCTGGGCTCCCGCCTCCTATGCTTACTGTGGGTAGACCTGGGCTCCTCCCGCCTATGCTTTGAACGGGTAGACCTGGGCTCCTGCCGCCTGTGCTCAGAACGGGTAGACCTGGGCTCCTGCCGCCTATGCTCGGAATGGGTAGACCTGGGCTCCCGCCTCCTATGCTTACAGTGGGTAGACCTGGGCTCCTCCCGCCTATGCTTAGAATGGGTAGACCAGGGCTCCTCGCGCCTATACTTAGAATGGGTTGACCGGGGCTCCCGCCGCCTATACTTACAATGGGTTGACCTGGGCTTCCAGCGCCTATCTTTACAGTGGGTAGACCTGGGCTCCTGACACCTATGCTCAGAATGGGTAGGCCTGGGCTCCCGCCTCCTATGCTTACAGTGGGTAGACCTGGGCTCCTGCCGCCAATACTTACAATGGGTAGACCTGGGCTCCCGCCGCCTATGCTTAGAATGGGTAGACCTGGGCTCCTGCCGCCTATGCTCGGAATGGGAAGACCTGGGCTCCCGCCTCCTGTGCTTACAGTGGGTAGACCTGGGCTCCCGCCGCCTATACTGACAGTGGGTGGACCTGGGCTCCCGCCGCCTATATTTACAATGGGTAGACCTGGGCTCCTGCCGCCTATGCTTAGAACGGGTAGACCTGGGCTCCTGCCGCCTATATTTACAATGGGTAGACCTGGGCTCCTGCCGCCTATATTTACAATGGGTAGACCTGGGCTCCCGCCGCCTATACTTACAATGGGTAGGCCTGGGCTCCCGCCGCCTATGCTTACAATGGGTAGACCTGGGCTCCTCGCGCCTCTACTTAGAATGGGTAGACCTGGGCTCCCGCCGCCTATGCTTAGAATGGGTAGACCTGGGCTCCTGCCGCCTATGCTCGGAATGGGAAGACCTGGGCTCCCTCCTCCTGTGCTTACAGTGGGTAGACCTGGGCTCCTGCCGCCTGTGCTTA
>NW_027101675.1:67500-72500 GCF_035046505.1 Tiliqua scincoides
GGGACTTCCGCGCCTATACTTACAATGGGTAGACCTGGGCTCCCCGCGGGACTTTGCCTCCGGAGGGCCCGGGCCTCTCCGGCCAGGCTTTCGACGGGTAGACCTGGGCTCCCCGCGGGACTTTGCCCCCGGGGAGCCCGCTGCTACCCGGCTGTACCTGCGACGGGTAGACCGGGGCTCCCCGCGGGACTCTGTGCCGGGCCCAGCCCGTGTGGGCCTGGGCCCGGGCCCCCTGCCGGACGGGGCGGCACCCGGCCCGGGCACGCCGCGTCTCCCCGTGGGGAGCGCTGACTCCGGCAGCCCAAGCCGAAGAAGCCTTCCCCCTATACCCGGGAGGGCACGCCCGAGTCGGGTGCGACGTCCGGCCCCAGGATCCGCCCGACCTCCTGGAACCGCTTCCGGGGCACGCTCGTCACATTGGACCCCCATCGGGACAACTTCCCCGTATACCCGGGAGGACACGCCCGAGTCGGGCGTGCCGTCCGGACGCCCGGGGTTCGGCCCCAGGATCCGCCCGACCTCCTGGAACCGCTTCTGGGGCACGCTCGTCACATTCGACCCCCATCGGGACACCTTCCCCATATGCCCGGGAGGACGCGCCCGAGTCGGGTGAGCCGTCCGGACGCGCGGGGTTCGGCCCCAGGATCCGCCCGACCTCCTGGAACCGCTTCTGGGGCACGCTCGTCAAATTCGAGCCCCATCGGGACACCTTCCCCATATACCCGGGAGAACACGCCCGAGGCGGGTGTGCCGTCCGGACAACCGGGGTTCGGCCCCAGGATCCGCCCGACCTCCTGGAACCGCTTCTGGGGAACGCGCGTCAAATTCGACCCCATCGGGACTTCCGCGCCTATACTTACAATGGGTAGACCTGGGCTCCGAGCGCCCGTACTTAGAACGGGTAGACCGGGGCTCCCCGCGGGACTCGGCGCTGCGCCCAGCCCGGGTAGGGTAGGGTAGGCCTGGGCCCCGTGAAGGACGGGGCGGCACACTGCCCGGGCGCGCCTGGGCTCCCCCGTGCGGAGCGCTGACTTCCGGAGCCCAAGCCGAAGACGCCTTCCCCCCCTCTAACCGGGAGGGAACGCCCGAGTCGGGTGAGCCGTCCGGACGCGCGGGGTTCGGCCCCAGGATCCGCCCGACCTCCTGGAACCGCTTCTGGGGCACGCTCGTCACATTCGAGCCCCATCGGGACACCTTCCCCATATACCCGGGAGAACACGCCCGAGGCGGGTGTGCCGTCCGGACAACCGGGGTTCGGCCCCAGGATCCGCCCGACCTCCTGGAACCGCTTCTGGGGAACGCGCGTCAAATTCGACCCCATCGGGACTTCCGCGCCTATACTTACAATGGGTAGACCTGGGCTCCCGCCGCCTATGCTTAGAATGGGTAGACCTGGGCTCCTCGCGCCTATACTTACAATGGGTAGACCTGGGCTCCTGCCGCCTATACTTGCAATGGGTAGACCTGGGCTCCTTCCGCCTATACTTACAATGGGTAGACCTGGGCTCCCGCCTCCTATGCCTACAGTGGGTAGACCTGGGCTCCTCCCGCCTATGCTTAGAATGGGTAGACCTGGGCTCCCGCCGCCAATACTTACAATGGGTAGACCTGGGCTCCTCCCGCCTCCTATACTTACAAAGGGTAGACCTGGGCTCCTCGCGCCTATACTTAGAATGGGTTGACCGGGGCTCCTGCCGCCTATACTTACAATGGGTAGACCTGGGCTCCTCGCGCCTATACTTAGAATGGGTTGACCGGGGCTCCTGCCGCCTATACTTAGAATGGGTAGACCTGGGCTCCTGCCGCCTGTACTTAGAATGGGTAGACCTGGGCTCCTCGCGCCTATACTTAGAATGGGTAGACCTGGGCTCCTGCCGCCTATACTTACAATGGGTAGACCTGGGCTCCTTCCGCCTATACTTACAATGGGTAGACCTGGGCTCCCGCCTCCTATGCCTACAGTGGGTAGACCTGGGCTCCTCCCGCCTATGCTTAGAATGGGTAGACCTGGGCTCCCGCCTCCAATACTTACAATGGGTAGACCTGGGCTCCTCGCGCCTATACTTACAATGGGTAGACCTGGGCTCCCGCCGCCTATACTTACAATGGGTAGACCTGGGCTCCTCGCGCCAATGCTTAGAATGGGTAGACCTGGGCTCCCGCCTCCTATGCTTACAGTGGGTAGACCTGGGCTCCTCGCGCCTATGCTTAGAATGGGTAGACCTGGGCTCCTGCCGCCTATACTTAGAATGGGTAGACCTGGGCTCCTTCCGCCTATACTTACAATGGGTAGACCTGGGCTCCTGCCGCCTCTACTTAGAATGGGTAGACCTGGGCTTCCAGCGCCTATCCTTACAGTGGGTAGACCTGGGCTCCCGCCGCCAATACTTACAATGGGTAGACCTGGGCTCCTCGCGCCTATACTTAGAATGGGTTGACCGGGGCTCCTGCCGCCTATACTTAGAATGGGTAGACCTGGGCTCCTGCCGCCTATACTTACAATGGGTAGACCTGGGCTCCTCGCGCCTATACTTAGAATGGGTAGACCTGGGCTCCTGCCGCCTATACTTAAAATGGGTAGACCTGGGCTCCCGCCTCCTATGCCTACAGTGGGTAGACCTGGGCTCCTCCCGCCTATGCTTAGAATGGGTAGACCTGGGCTCCCGCCTCCAATACTTACAATGGGTAGACCTGGGCTCCTGCCGCCTATACTTACAATGGGTAGACCTGGGCTCCCGCCTGCTATGCTTACAGTGGGTAGACCTGGGCTCCTGCCGCCTGTGCTTAGAACGGGTAGACCTGGGCTCCTGCCGCCTATACTTGCAATGGGTAGACCTGGGCTCCCAGCGCCTATACTTAGAATGGGTAGACCTGGGCTCCTGCCGCCTATACTTGCAATGGGTAGACCTGGGCTCCCAGCGCCTATACTTACAGTGGGTAGACCTGGGCTCCCGACGCCTATACTTACAATGGGTAGACCTGGGCTGCTCGCGCCTCTACTTACAATGGGTAGACCTGGGCTCCTGCCGCCTATACTTGCAATGGGTAGACCTGGGCTCCCAGCGCCTATACTTACAGTGGGTAGACCTGGGCTCCCGCCGCCTATACTTACAGTGGGTGGACCTGGGCTCCTGCCGCCTATACTTACAATGGGTAGACCTGGGCTCCTGCCGCCTATGCTTAGAACGGGTAGACCTGGGCTCCTGCCGCCTATATTTACAATGGGTAGACCTGGGCTCCTGCCGCCTATATTTACAATGGGTAGACCTGGGCTCCCGCCGCCTATACTTACAATGGGTAGGCCTGGGCTCCCGCCGCCTATGCTTACAATGGGTAGACCTGGGCTCCTCGCGCCTCTACTTAGAATGGGTAGACCTGGGCTCCCGCCGCCTATGCTTAGAATGGGTAGACCTGGGCTCCTGCCGCCTATGCTCGGAATGGGAAGACCTGGGCTCCCTCCTCCTGTGCTTACAGTGGGTAGACCTGGGCTCCTGCCGCCTGTGCTTAGAACGGGTAGACCTGGGCTCCTGCCGCCTATGCTCAGAATGGGTAGACCTGGGCTCCCGCCTCCTATGCTTACTGTGGGTAGACCTGGGCTCCTCCCGCCTATGCTTTGAACGGGTAGACCTGGGCTCCTGCCGCCTGTGCTTAGAACGGGTAGACCTGGGCTCCTGCCGCCTATGCTCGGAATGGGTAGACCTGGGCTCCCGCCTCCTATGCTTACAGTGGGTAGACCTGGGCTCCTCCCGCCTATGCTTAGAATGGGTAGACCAGGGCTCCTCGCGCCTATACTTAGAATGGGTTGACCGGGGCTCCCGCCGCCTATACTTACAATGGGTTGACCTGGGCTTCCAGCGCCTATCTTTACAGTGGGTAGACCTGGGCTCCTGACACCTATGCTCAGAATGGGTAGGCCTGGGCTCCCGCCTCCTATGCTTACAGTGGGTAGACCTGGGCTCCTGCCGCCAATACTTACAATGGGTAGACCTGGGCTCCCGCCGCCTATGCTTAGAATGGGTAGACCTGGGCTCCTGCCGCCTATGCTCGGAATGGGAAGACCTGGGCTCCCTCCTCCTGTGCTTACAGTGGGTAGACCTGGGCTCCTGCCGCCTGTGCTTAGAACGGGTAGACCTGGGCTCCTGCCGCCTATGCTCAGAATGGGTAGACCTGGGCTCCCGCCTCCTATGCTTACTGTGGGTAGACCTGGGCTCCTCCCGCCTATGCTTTGAACGGGTAGACCTGGGCTCCTGCCGCCTGTGCTCAGAACGGGTAGACCTGGGCTCCTGCCGCCTATGCTCGGAATGGGTAGACCTGGGCTCCCGCCTCCTATGCTTACAGTGGGTAGACCTGGGCTCCTCCCGCCTATGCTTAGAATGGGTAGACCAGGGCTCCTCGCGCCTATACTTAGAATGGGTTGACCGGGGCTCCCGCCGCCTATACTTACAATGGGTTGACCTGGGCTTCCAGCGCCTATCTTTACAGTGGGTAGACCTGGGCTCCTGACACCTATGCTCAGAATGGGTAGGCCTGGGCTCCCGCCTCCTATGCTTACAGTGGGTAGACCTGGGCTCCTGCCGCCAATACTTACAATGGGTAGACCTGGGCTCCCGCCGCCTATGCTTAGAATGGGTAGACCTGGGCTCCTGCCGCCTATGCTCGGAATGGGAAGACCTGGGCTCCCGCCTCCTGTGCTTACAGTGGGTAGACCTGGGCTCCCGCCGCCTATACTGACAGTGGGTGGACCTGGGCTCCCGCCGCCTATATTTACAATGGGTAGACCTGGGCTCCTGCCGCCTATGCTTAGAACGGGTAGACCTGGGCTCCTGCCGCCTATATTTACAATGGGTAGACCTGGGCTCCTGCCGCCTATATTTACAATGGGTAGACCTGGGCTCCCGCCGCCTATACTTACAATGGGTAGGCCTGGGCTCCCGCCGCCTATGCTTACAATGGGTAGACCTGGGCTCCTCGCGCCTCTACTTAGAATGGGTAGACCTGGG
>NW_027101675.1:82500-87500 GCF_035046505.1 Tiliqua scincoides
CACGCCCGAGCCGCGAGTGCCTGCCGGACTTTGGTCGGCAGGCCCCGGGATCTCCCCGACCTCCTGGAACCGCTTCCCGGGCAGGCGCGTCAAATTCGACCCCATCGGGACTTCCGCGCCTATACTTACAATGGGTAGACCTGGGCTCCCCGCGGGACTTTGCCTCCGGAGGGCCCGGGCCTCTCCGGCCAGGCTTTCGACGGGTAGACCTGGGCTCCCCGCGGGACTTTGCCCCCGGGGAGCCCGCTGCTACCCGGCTGTACCTGCGACGGGTAGACCGGGGCTCCCCGCGGGACTCTGTGCCGGGCCCAGCCCGTGTGGGCCTGGGCCCGGGCCCCCTGCCGGACGGGGCGGCACCCGGCCCGGGCACGCCGCGTCTCCCCGTGGGGAGCGCTGACTCCGGCAGCCCAAGCCGAAGAAGCCTTCCCCCTATACCCGGGAGGGCACGCCCGAGTCGGGTGCGACGTGCGGCCCCAGGATCCGCCCGACCTCCTGGAACCGCTTCCGGGGCACGCTCGTCACATTGGACCCCCATCGGGACAACTTCCCCGTATACCCGGGAGGACACGCCCGAGTCGGGCGTGCCGTCCGGACGCCCGGGGTTCGGCCCCAGGATCCGCCCGACCTCCTGGAACCGCTTCTGGGGCACGCTCGTCACATTCGACCCCCATCGGGACACCTTCCCCATATGCCCGGGAGGACGCGCCCGAGTCGGGTGAGCCGTCCGGACGCGCGGGGTTCGGCCCCAGGATCCGCCCGACCTCCTGGAACCGCTTCTGGGGCACGCTCGTCAAATTCGAGCCCCATCGGGACACCTTCCCCATATACCCGGGAGAACACGCCCGAGGCGGGTGTGCCGTCCGGACAACCGGGGTTCGGCCCCAGGATCCGCCCGACCTCCTGGAACCGCTTCTGGGGAACGCGCGTCAAATTCGACCCCATCGGGACTTCCGCGCCTATACTTACAATGGGTAGACCTGGGCTCCGAGCGCCCGTACTTAGAACGGGTAGACCGGGGCTCCCCGCGGGACTCGGCGCTGCGCCCAGCCCGGGTAGGGTAGGGTAGGCCTGGGCCCCGTGAAGGACGGGGCGGCACACTGCCCGGGCGCGCCTGGGCTCCCCCGTGCGGAGCGCTGACTTCCGGAGCCCAAGCCGAAGACGCCTTCCCCCCCTCTAACCGGGAGGGAACGCCCGAGTCGGGTGAGCCGTCCGGACGCGCGGGGTTCGGCCCCAGGATCCGCCCGACCTCCTGGAACCGCTTCTGGGGCACGCTCGTCACATTCGAGCCCCATCGGGACACCTTCCCCATATACCCGGGAGAACACGCCCGAGGCGGGTGTGCCGTCCGGACAACCGGGGTTCGGCCCCAGGATCCGCCCGACCTCCTGGAACCGCTTCTGGGGAACGCGCGTCAAATTCGACCCCATCGGGACTTCCGCGCCTATACTTACAATGGGTAGACCTGGGCTCCCGCCGCCTATGCTTAGAATGGGTAGACCTGGGCTCCTCGCGCCTATACTTACAATGGGTAGACCTGGGCTCCTGCCGCCTATACTTGCAATGGGTAGACCTGGGCTCCTTCCGCCTATACTTACAATGGGTAGACCTGGGCTCCCGCCTCCTATGCCTACAGTGGGTAGACCTGGGCTCCTCCCGCCTATGCTTAGAATGGGTAGACCTGGGCTCCCGCCGCCAATACTTACAATGGGTAGACCTGGGCTCCTCCCGCCTCCTATACTTACAAAGGGTAGACCTGGGCTCCTCGCGCCTATACTTAGAATGGGTTGACCGGGGCTCCTGCCGCCTATACTTACAATGGGTAGACCTGGGCTCCTCGCGCCTATACTTAGAATGGGTTGACCGGGGCTCCTGCCGCCTATACTTAGAATGGGTAGACCTGGGCTCCTGCCGCCTGTACTTAGAATGGGTAGACCTGGGCTCCTCGCGCCTATACTTAGAATGGGTAGACCTGGGCTCCTGCCGCCTATACTTACAATGGGTAGACCTGGGCTCCTTCCGCCTATACTTACAATGGGTAGACCTGGGCTCCCGCCTCCTATGCCTACAGTGGGTAGACCTGGGCTCCTCCCGCCTATGCTTAGAATGGGTAGACCTGGGCTCCCGCCTCCAATACTTACAATGGGTAGACCTGGGCTCCTCGCGCCTATACTTACAATGGGTAGACCTGGGCTCCCGCCGCCTATACTTACAATGGGTAGACCTGGGCTCCTCGCGCCAATGCTTAGAATGGGTAGACCTGGGCTCCCGCCTCCTATGCTTACAGTGGGTAGACCTGGGCTCCTCGCGCCTATGCTTAGAATGGGTAGACCTGGGCTCCTGCCGCCTATACTTAGAATGGGTAGACCTGGGCTCCTTCCGCCTATACTTACAATGGGTAGACCTGGGCTCCTGCCGCCTCTACTTAGAATGGGTAGACCTGGGCTTCCAGCGCCTATCCTTACAGTGGGTAGACCTGGGCTCCCGCCGCCAATACTTACAATGGGTAGACCTGGGCTCCTCGCGCCTATACTTAGAATGGGTTGACCGGGGCTCCTGCCGCCTATACTTAGAATGGGTAGACCTGGGCTCCTGCCGCCTATACTTACAATGGGTAGACCTGGGCTCCTCGCGCCTATACTTAGAATGGGTAGACCTGGGCTCCTGCCGCCTATACTTAAAATGGGTAGACCTGGGCTCCCGCCTCCTATGCCTACAGTGGGTAGACCTGGGCTCCTCCCGCCTATGCTTAGAATGGGTAGACCTGGGCTCCCGCCTCCAATACTTACAATGGGTAGACCTGGGCTCCTGCCGCCTATACTTACAATGGGTAGACCTGGGCTCCCGCCTGCTATGCTTACAGTGGGTAGACCTGGGCTCCTGCCGCCTGTGCTTAGAACGGGTAGACCTGGGCTCCTGCCGCCTATACTTGCAATGGGTAGACCTGGGCTCCCAGCGCCTATACTTAGAATGGGTAGACCTGGGCTCCTGCCGCCTATACTTGCAATGGGTAGACCTGGGCTCCCAGCGCCTATACTTACAGTGGGTAGACCTGGGCTCCCGACGCCTATACTTACAATGGGTAGACCTGGGCTGCTCGCGCCTCTACTTACAATGGGTAGACCTGGGCTCCTGCCGCCTATACTTGCAATGGGTAGACCTGGGCTCCCAGCGCCTATACTTACAGTGGGTAGACCTGGGCTCCCGCCGCCTATACTTACAGTGGGTGGACCTGGGCTCCTGCCGCCTATACTTACAATGGGTAGACCTGGGCTCCTGCCGCCTATGCTTAGAACGGGTAGACCTGGGCTCCTGCCGCCTATATTTACAATGGGTAGACCTGGGCTCCTGCCGCCTATATTTACAATGGGTAGACCTGGGCTCCCGCCGCCTATACTTACAATGGGTAGGCCTGGGCTCCCGCCGCCTATGCTTACAATGGGTAGACCTGGGCTCCTCGCGCCTCTACTTAGAATGGGTAGACCTGGGCTCCCGCCGCCTATGCTTAGAATGGGTAGACCTGGGCTCCTGCCGCCTATGCTCGGAATGGGAAGACCTGGGCTCCCTCCTCCTGTGCTTACAGTGGGTAGACCTGGGCTCCTGCCGCCTGTGCTTAGAACGGGTAGACCTGGGCTCCTGCCGCCTATGCTCAGAATGGGTAGACCTGGGCTCCCGCCTCCTATGCTTACTGTGGGTAGACCTGGGCTCCTCCCGCCTATGCTTTGAACGGGTAGACCTGGGCTCCTGCCGCCTGTGCTTAGAACGGGTAGACCTGGGCTCCTGCCGCCTATGCTCGGAATGGGTAGACCTGGGCTCCCGCCTCCTATGCTTACAGTGGGTAGACCTGGGCTCCTCCCGCCTATGCTTAGAATGGGTAGACCAGGGCTCCTCGCGCCTATACTTAGAATGGGTTGACCGGGGCTCCCGCCGCCTATACTTACAATGGGTTGACCTGGGCTTCCAGCGCCTATCTTTACAGTGGGTAGACCTGGGCTCCTGACACCTATGCTCAGAATGGGTAGGCCTGGGCTCCCGCCTCCTATGCTTACAGTGGGTAGACCTGGGCTCCTGCCGCCAATACTTACAATGGGTAGACCTGGGCTCCCGCCGCCTATGCTTAGAATGGGTAGACCTGGGCTCCTGCCGCCTATGCTCGGAATGGGAAGACCTGGGCTCCCTCCTCCTGTGCTTACAGTGGGTAGACCTGGGCTCCTGCCGCCTGTGCTTAGAACGGGTAGACCTGGGCTCCTGCCGCCTATGCTCAGAATGGGTAGACCTGGGCTCCCGCCTCCTATGCTTACTGTGGGTAGACCTGGGCTCCTCCCGCCTATGCTTTGAACGGGTAGACCTGGGCTCCTGCCGCCTGTGCTCAGAACGGGTAGACCTGGGCTCCTGCCGCCTATGCTCGGAATGGGTAGACCTGGGCTCCCGCCTCCTATGCTTACAGTGGGTAGACCTGGGCTCCTCCCGCCTATGCTTAGAATGGGTAGACCAGGGCTCCTCGCGCCTATACTTAGAATGGGTTGACCGGGGCTCCCGCCGCCTATACTTACAATGGGTTGACCTGGGCTTCCAGCGCCTATCTTTACAGTGGGTAGACCTGGGCTCCTGACACCTATGCTCAGAATGGGTAGGCCTGGGCTCCCGCCTCCTATGCTTACAGTGGGTAGACCTGGGCTCCTGCCGCCAATACTTACAATGGGTAGACCTGGGCTCCCGCCGCCTATGCTTAGAATGGGTAGACCTGGGCTCCTGCCGCCTATGCTCGGAATGGGAAGACCTGGGCTCCCGCCTCCTGTGCTTACAGTGGGTAGACCTGGGCTCCCGCCGCCTATACTGACAGTGGGTGGACCTGGGCTCCCGCCGCCTATATTTACAATGGGTAGACCTGGGCTCCTGCCGCCTATGCTTAGAACGGGTAGACCTGGGCTCCTGCCGCCTATATTTACAATGGGTAGACCTGGGCTCCTGCCGCCTATATTTACAATGGGTAGACCTGGGCT
>NW_027101676.1:0-111478 GCF_035046505.1 Tiliqua scincoides
GAGGAGCGCGCAGGTCCTGCTCGGAGCTTTCCTGCCCGCCTGGGCCGAGGGGGGCCGTGCGCGCCTGCAGGGCAGGGAGGCCGAGGGAAGGGGCTGGCGCTGTGCTTCGGGAGCGGCACTTGGGCTGCAGGTGCGCGCGCGCTCAGCCTCGAAGCCGCCTGGGTGACCGGGGCCAGGCACTGCCTCTCAGGCTGCAGTCCTCTTCTACACACCTCCCTGGGAGTAAGGCCCATAGATCCCGGTGGAACTTACTTCTGAGTAGACATACACAGCATTGGGCTGAGCCTCACCTACCTCGCAGGGTTGTTGTAAGGGCAAAAGTGGGGGAGGAACTCTGTACACCACCCTGAGCTCCTTGGAGGAAGAGCGAGATAAAAATGTGGAAAATAAGAGTGCTTTATCCTTGGAGCACCTAAAGGTGCGCTTGCATCTTCGCCTCGGCTGGGCCAGTCTGGTTTTCAGGTTGTCGGATCATCTGATCTGTCCTCCAGACCCCTGCGCCCTGCCAAATGAGAAGGAGCTCCAGGCAGTCGCCCATGCGCCTGAACGGCCATGATTATGTGCCAGGAGCCTTCAGAACTGTGCTGTGTGGCATGTGCTTCATTGTGTGTGTGTGTGTTCTGGTCTCCTTTCTGTCACAAACATCACCCTTGGGGTCAGGGAAGGACCAGGGGGATTCCCAAAGCCAGGCAGGATGCAGCCCACACCCTCCTCCACCAACCCAATCCACCAAAGCCCCAAGGACAGTGTGCTCTGCTTATATCACCACAAGCATCCCAGGTTCTTTTAAAATACATTTCCTTGGTCAAAATATTTCACTTAATCTTCATTTATAAGGTTTTTATTAGGAAACTTTAAGGGAGCTCCAATTGCTCCAAAGACATTAATACATGCATTACAGTAGAATAAAACAAGAAAAGGTTAGCTAACTAAACAAACTAAAAGTTACCAACATTACAGGTCAGCCATATAACATTTTTTCCAGCACAAAAGCTGCCAGCCCCAGCTTGCTTGCTTCCTTCTGCTGTTCCTGTGAAGAACTCTCTGAGGACCCACACCCAGGTTTTATTCTCTAAATCAGGGGTGCCCAAACCCCAGCCCTGGGGCCACTTGCGGCCCTCAAGGACTCCCAATGCAGCTGTCAGGGAGTCCCCAGTCTCCAATGAGCTTCTGGTCCTCTGGAGACTTGCTGGAGTCCGCACTGGCCAGACGCAACTGCTCTCAACCTGAGAGCGACTGTTTGACCTCTCACATGAACTGTGGGATGAGGGCTCCCTCCACTGCTTGCTGTTTTACATCTGTGATTCAGTAACAGCAGCAAAGGAAAGGCCAGCCTTGCTTTGTGCAAGGACTTTTATAGGCCTTGAGCTATTGCAAGATCTTCATTCATTCATATAAGTTCATCTTTAATATATTCATTTATGTAAACTTATGTAAATTAATTCTTCCCCCCCAACACAGTGTCAGAGAGATAATGTGGCCCTCCTGCCAAAAACTTTGGACACCCCTGCTCTAAATTAGCAATAAACTACACCTGGGTAGCCTCAGATCTTCTGCTCAGCAACCAGCTTAAACCATCTGAAGGGAAAAGGCACTTGCCCCACCCCATGACACTTTCCAAAAAGGGGAAACCACCCTAGTGTTCAGCTCAATATTTCAGGCATGAGAAAAGTGGTCAGCATTACAAGTGGTGAAGGGAAAGGTGACTGTCCTTTTTGTTCAGTATCTTCTTTCAAAGCTTTCCTAGAGCATCTTCTTCAGCTGCTTTGGGGGGATCACCTTTAACGTTCTGCCCAGACTTGGGTTATGCTTTAGAATCCAGGAAACAGGATATCATAATAGAACCAACTTATGCCCTGAAAGTGTCTGTGCCAAAGTGGCAGCTTCAGACTGTCCCTCAAGGGTTTCAGCTCCCCCTTGAGATACAACCAAAGAATGGCTAGACCCCATCAAAATTCATAAGACGTGTCATTAATTTCAGTTGGTCCTAGTCATACTCATTGCATATCACCTGCTAACATTTTTAAACAGGTTGTGTCAAATCAAATCTTTATTATGGTCTCAGACCAGCAAAAAACAGGTTTTGTGTTCTTTGGATTCCAATAAACCTGTCCTTTGGTTTGTACACATCAAATCTGCATAATTCTTTACCTGAAAAGGCAATTTGTCTTCATGTCTCTGTCACTATCCAGAGCTAGAGAGCCCACATCTTAAGAATCAAGCAGCAGGGGCAAGGGGGTGGTGTAGTAAGACAGGGCAACCCACCCCTTCCTGAATAAGCTGAGACCAAGTGAATACAATTTGAAAGTGAAAGAAGTTTATTTAAAAAATGGAGTAATTTAAACAATGAATGGAAAAGTGCAAGAGATAAAAACAGGCATTGATCAATTAGCAAAAGATGCTCAAACAATACAAAACAACAAAGGATAGTGGCTACTGCATCTGGATAACTCAAGAGCTTCTTCAGGATCCTGAGGCATGACAGAAGCCTGTGGCTCACACAGATGTTATAGTCCATTGGGGGGGGGGAGGCTAGACATTTCAGGTTTGATGTTCTCAGTTGCATTTATTTCACTATGACCAATCAGTAGCCTCAATGTCCTTTCTAAGAAAGCACTGCCAATTTGCTAAGCCTATCTGCCTGTTGTTTGAGGTTGGCAGCTTTCAGCACCTCAATGGTCAACTCTATGGCATAATCTGAGTAGTATTGAAACAGCAGGTTTTTCAGGTCCAAGGGATCTGCGTGCTGTAACCGTCCTTCGGGGATGTTGTCAAAGCGCTCCTTGACAGGGAAGTTACGGAGTTTGTCCTTGAATCTTTTCAGGTCCTCCTCCTTCAAGTCCTCCAGAATATATGTCAGGTGGTCAAGCTTGGTCTTTGGTCTGCTACTGAGTGCTGCTGGTCAAGAAAACCAAAGCCACAGTTTGAGATCAGCATGTATGGTCCTGGCAGCCTTCTCGAGCATCCTCATTGCAATGACTGGCACAGATGATGATATTTATATATTGCTTTTCAACAGTATAGTTAGTATATGAACTATTCTTTGTGGTTTTACTTTCTGGGGCCTACAGGAAAGCTGGGGACAGTTTTTAAGAGAAGGTGATTTGAGAGAAGCTGGGATTTCCCAGGGTGAGCAGGTATGTTTCCCAGCAAGGAGGTGCAGCAGTGGGGAAGGCTGATGTGCTGCAGCTTGAGGGGAATGGCTTGTGTCTTCCTTCTGGTTTTCACCGCTTGCACTGCATCCTAATGAAAAAGGGGTAACACATTTTCCCCTTATCAGAGGTATCATACAGGAAACCTTTTATCTTTCGTAGTCCTTTTGGAGGAGAATTTATAACGTTTGTGGTATCTGAGAATGTCAAGGCCTAGAATAATTGCTGCAAAATCTGCCAAGCCTGCACACAGGGCTGGCACAAGAGGCCCTGATGCCTGAGGCGGCATTCCAAATGCTGCCCCCCTTACCCGATGATGTGCCAGCCTCTGCTCCTCCCACTCTCCAGTGTTCTGCCCCAGCACTCTCCTCTCCAGCCTTCCACACTTTCTCTTCCTCTCCGTCCCACTCTTCCTTTACCAACCCAGGGAGTGGAACAGCAGCACAGGAGGTAGGAAGGGGGGCAGAGATTGGCATTTCCCACCAACATGCTTCCTGAGGTGATCGTTGGTGTCATGAAAGGGCCGACCCAACCTGCACATTCTATGGCATTCTCACTCCGGAAATCTACAATTCAGTCCAGTGCACCGGAATAAGGAGTGGGGGAGCAGGATGGTGCTTGGGTTTTACTCCCACTCTATAGTCATGTGGATTATGTGGTAGGATCTAAGTCATGCCTCTGTAATACCTGATTCTGCTTTTTCAGGTGTTGCCCCAGAAGTGCAAGGCTCTTCCTGAATTAGCACATCCTCTAGAAGAAAAGAGAAGAAATAGGAATGGAACTTTTCTCCCAAAACAATTCTCTTCACACTGGGTGTTCTCACAATCAGGGAAGGGTAATGCTGCCCCTCTGAGTATCATCTTCCTCTGACTCACATATATGGCCAAAGCACCTGCTAATTCAAATGCACCTACATAAGAACAGCCTCACTGGATCAGGCCATAGGCCCATCTAGTCCAGCTTCCTGTATCTCACAGAGGCCCACCAAATGTCCCGGGGAGCACACCAGATAACAAGAGACCTGCATACTGGTGCCCTCCCTTGCATCTGGCATAGCCCATTTCTAAAATCAAAGCATTCCTCCGAGTGCTGAGGACTGGCCGGGTCTCTTTTAAATCAAATATAGTTGCAGGAAATAACAGCTCTGGGGAAGAGATCTGTGCATGTATTTTACACACACACACAAAAGTCATTTTTCCCTCCCTATCCTCTATGATGAGAGGCTCTGGACTCATCAGCAGTTTGCCGCCTCAACTGCTGACACTGTACTTTTCCTTACCAGTTTAGATGCTCCAGAGCCTGTTTCTCTGGAGCTCAAAATTCATGGCTTCTGGCACCTTGATTGTCACTTGCACACTGTAATCCAGGAGTCTTCTAACTATGGCCTGGTGTCCACAACCAGCCCATAGCAAGATTTTATCCGGCCCTCAGCAACTTAAAATATTTTTTTTCCCAATCATGTGGTCAGACAGTTAATATGTGCAGTTCTGTCTGCTGTGCTCCTTTCCCTATAGCTAGATTGGTGAAAGCCTGGCTAACCTTCATTTTTAGTCACGTGGGCCATATGCTTTGAGAGACTGGTGTACCAAGGCAGGGTCAAGGGGGACAAATGCCCCAGGGTGTAATACCTGCAGGGGCAGCAGTGCATTCCTCACCCTCCCACTACCTTTCTTCCCCCACACAGAGGCCTACTGAGGGCCTTGAAGCACCACTTCCAGAACTGCTGTGAACTCACTAGATCAGTGTGTCTCAAACCTGTGGGTCAGGACCCACTAGGTGGGTCATGAGCCAATTTCAGGTGGGTCCCTATTCATTTCAATATTTTATTTTTAATACTTTAGACTTGATGCTACCATGGTATGTGACTGCAGTTAGGGAAATGTTACAGACCTGTGCTTTTAACAAGCTACTATGTACTTTTAACAATGATAGTCAATGGGACTTACTCCTGGGTAAGTGTGGGTAGTATTGCAGCCTAGGATTGTTAAAAATGTTCCTGCTTGATGATGTCATTTCCGGTCATGACATCACTTCCTGTGGGTCCTGACAGATTCTCATTCTAAAAAGTGGGTCCCGGTGCTAAATGTGTGAGAACCACTGCTACAGTCACATGGATTATGTGGCAGGATCCCAGCCATGCCTCCGTAATACCTGATTTTGCTTTTTCAGGTGTTGCCGCAGAAGTGCAAGGCTCTTCCTGAATTAGCACATCCTCTAGAAGAAAAGAGAAATATGAATGGAACTTTTCTCCTGAGACAATTCTCTTCACACTGGGTATTCTCACAATCAGGGAAGGGTAATGCTGCCCCTCTGAGTATCACTCATCAGATAATTAAATACCCTCCTCCTCTGACTCACATATATGGCCAAAGCACCTGCTAATTCAAATGCACCTCAAAGCATTCCTCAAAGTGTTTAGGACTGTCCAGGTCTCTTTTGAATCAAATATGGTTGCAGGAAATAACAGCTCTGGGAAAGAGATCTGTGCATGTATCTTACACACACACACACACACACACACACACACAGAGTGATAAAACACAAAAATAATCTGATTGCAGTCATATGGATCATCTCAAATTGCACTGCTGTGAAGACAACATGACATCTTAAACAGAGAAAATCTTCAAGTATGGTGTGTTGGTCAGGAGTTGGCAAGCAAGGGTCCAGCTTGGAGCCTTATAAAACAGACAGGGTAAAACTCCAGGATCAAGTAGGAAAGTTTCTGTAAAATGGGAGGAAACGGGAATTCCCCCCTTCCAGTAGTCTAATGCAACATGGCTTCATTGCATCCACCCGTGCAAACATGGCACCGCACACAGTCCATACCTGGATCCAACCAAGTATCCCAAAGCAAGCAAAGATCTTCCTTTTTTTTCACACTGAGGCGTACTTCATTTCTGTATCGTAGTTTAACTTCAACAAAGGACTGTAGTTGTCCTGGGCTCTTGTAGAAAAAGCCAAGCTCCTGTTGAAGAAGGAGGTAGGAAGCCTTGTGAGATGCAATGACTCTGAGGTCATGGACCGCAATCTCAGTACCAGGTAACTGTTAATCCAAGGCTATTCTAAACACGCTTGAAGGTTGTCATTGTAATAAATCATGTGTCCCTATCAATACTATCCAACAATGGTATTATATGTATAAATATGATCCCAAATATGATTATATGTATAAATATGATTCACTCCCGAATTGGCCTTTTCAGCCACACTAGACGCTGTTCCAGAACCACCTTTCAGAGCGCGATATCATAGTCTTTCGAGACTGAAGGTTGCCAACTAACTAACTAACATGATCCCAAGAAGCTTTACTGTTGCAAGTTAACAAATCTGACTCTCAGAAGCAGCAGAAAGTGTTACAATATAATGCCAGATGGCTGTAGACATTTCTGTTTGAGTGAAGAAGCAGCTGTGTTACCATCTATGGCAGAGCCAGTTAACGGAGTCTTCTGGATACTAAAGTGCCAGGTAACTGTGCTGTTACTGTACTATGTTTTATTATTCATATAAAACACACATCACATTTTACAGAGTAACATCAGCTAGCAAGACAGGCCAGTTATAGCCTTGGTAGACCCTGACAGTAATGCGAAAGTCCTTCGACATTCCAGCGACAGCCTGCGCACGACTCGTCTCAGACTACTTGCTTCTGTACTTTTGCTTTTGCCGTACGATAAGAAATATGCACAGCCGCAATCGTGGTAACTTCATGTGGTAAATCAAAAGTAACTTCCCCCATCATAGAATGCGAGAGTCAGAAGGGACCTTGGAAGTCATCTAGTGCGACACCCTGCTCAGCGCAGGTGACTACAGCATTCCTAGCAGATTGCCATCCACCCTCTGCTTAAAAACCTCCAATGAAGAAGCGCCCACAACTAAATGAGGCAGACTGTCCCAATATTGGACAACACTTCCAGTTATGTAATTGTTTCTCATGTCTAAGTTAAATCTACTTCCTTGTAGAACCCATTCGTTCTAGCCCTGCCCTCAGGAACCACCAAAAGCAACCCCCCCTTCTTCTATGTGACAGAACCTCCAAAGAAGAAGAGCCCACAACTACATGAGGCAAACTGTCCCAATACTGGTCAACTCTTCTAATTAGGAAATTGTTTCTCAGGTTTATCCTAAATCTACTTCCTTTTGAAGTTTCAACCCATTGGTTCTAGTCCTGCCCTCAGGAACCACCAAAAGCAACCTTCCCCTTCTTCAGTGTGACAGCCCTTCAGACAGCTACCATATTTCCCCTTAGTCCTCTCTTCTCCAGGCTAAACACACCAAGCTCTTATAACTGTTCATCACCTCTGAATCAGCTCTCTTCTGCATCTGGAAGGCTGCATGCTTACTCAAGTGAAGAGGGTTACAAAGACTGTTCAGCACTAGATTATACACACATCCATGAAATGATGTATTTACTGACTTTTGGGGTTATCCTGAGTTCAGGGCAGCTGGACACAGTGCAGCAAGTGCCAACATATAGGGGCTTCTCTATTTGAGGGGGTTTCCAAACATGTGATGATTTCTGCCTTTCCTCCTCAGTTTTGATGGCCTGTTTGAAGGGAAAGGAAGAACTTCTCACCAAAGTTGACAAGGCAAAACACCAACATGAAGCAACATTATATTGTCTCTATTGGAATCCATTTAAATCAGGCAAATTGGAGCCTCTCAGAGAAACTTTCCTTCACTCTAGAGAAGAAGTGCCAGAGGGGGGGCATGTTTGAGATGTACACAGTTATGCAAGGGATGGATAGAGTGGCTAGAGGGATGTTCTTTTCCCTCTTACAGAACACCAGAACAAGGGAACATCCACTAAATTGAGTGTTGGGAGAGTTAGAATAGACACAAGTAAATATTTCTTGACCCAGCGTATAATTAGTCTGTGGAACTCCTTGCCACCGGATGTGGTGATGATCTGGCCTAGACGCCTTTAAAAGGAGTTTTGACAGATTTCTAGAAGAAAAGCATCACAGATTACAAGCCACAATGGGTACATGCAGCTTCCTGGTTTTAGGATATCCTAGAATGCCAGGTGCAAGGGAGTGGAACAAGAATGCAGGTATCTTGTTGTCTTGTTTGCCCACTGAGGCATCTGGTGGTCTGCAGAGGACGGGAGGAGGCAATCAGGGGCGAGGGAGCAGGGTGGGAGAAGGGCTCCACTGGATCCTGAGCTTCGTGTTGGACTGCGCAACCCAACATGGAGACTCTTGATTCTGCGCGAGCCTAAGGGTTGCCGCAGAATTGAGCAGTACCCTATTGTGGGGTTACTTTCCTTACCCAGGGGAAGGGAGAGAACATGCCCTTCCCCCAAGTTGCAGCCAGTGGCTGCCCGGTTGCATTTAGGATGCTGCGGTGGCCCTGCGTGCCAGGCAGTTTAGGATTGGGCTGTCCATTGGTTCATGTTTAGTTTTACAGTTAGCAACAGAAGGTGTGGTGGAGTGATGTGTACCTAGGAACCGATGAGCTTTTTTGACAGTCCTGATTCCACTGTGCTGAAAGATACAAGGAAGGATTTCCATTTATGTACTCCCTGAAAGCATTCTAGTTGATGTACTACCATTCCCCAAGAACCATCTCCATTAACTTGTCCTGTCCTGTCCTTCCTGGTGCTCGATGATGATGATGATGATGCTATAGCAATTAGCTCTTTGTCAGTTCTCACCTGTATAATGGAAGAGTCATTAGGGATCAGATAGAGATGAAGGGTTGTGATCTTCTTCTTTGCTTGGTAAAGCAGCACCACAGAATGGAAGGGAAAGCATTTATTGTAGATGTGTGCATACACCACGCTCAGAAGAGAAAATGTGGGATCTTCCAGCACAGCATGAAATGGGCTAACTCGTGCTGGTTCCTCCAGGATCATCCCACCATCCACGAAGTGAGCAATTTTCAGGTGAGAAATGTCAGCCTTTCCTTCTGCAAATAGATCAGAGGACAACAAAGGTTTTCATCTATTTTTAGTGACACACAGCGATGCGGGAAAAACTCCCCTGGGTGAGTTCTGGAACATAGAAATGAGAAGCCAGGCTAATGCCAACCATGGACCAGAAGTGATGTTGCCTAAAGCCTAAGAGAAGCAGTACAGGTGGGTTAGTCTCTGATTGCCATTGGCTGAAATAGTCGTGTCTTGCAGGTGTGGCAGAAGAGGGCCTGGAGAAGCAGAGGGTTAGGAAAGGAGGAGACGGAGCTGAGAAAGCAGCAGGCCAAGTGAAGCAGGTAGGAAATGTGACTTCCACAGCTGAGGCATCTCACCTGCCTGAGAAAGGATTCCATGTTATGGCTTATCTTCTCCCTTCAAAACTGCCCTACCTGTGAGACACACAAAATGAGGGAGGTGAACAGCTGCCACCTCCTCTGCTGGATCTGCCTGGATGTCAAACAATGGACCAGCCGCCAGCCACTGATACTTCTCAGCCTCGCTCAAGTGGGTATCCCAGGAACGAAAGGCGTATTCAACAGTCACCGCTGCCTTCACCTCAAACCTGAGTTCAGTTACAGAGCAGAGGAAGGTGCCTGCCTTGGGGAGGTGGATTCTGCAGGTCATGGGGGAAGGGAGGGGAGGAATGGGAAAGCATAATTAGTTTCCCAGAGAGTCTGAGAGGAAAGTAATTAGATTCTAATTGGACAGACAAATAAGCCAGATGTTGAGGAAAATTTAATACAACAAAGACAAAGTTGTTCCAATTGACACTCTGAAAGATTTACTCCATGTAGTGGCACAAGAGAGCCACTGCTAACCAAACAAGGAGATAGTCAGCTGGCACTGTAAGGTGTACAGAAGGATGCATGAGATTAAATAGCTCTTTGAGAAATACAATCATAAGCAAACCAATCACCATTCAAAATCGCTTTCCTAAATGTCTGGGGGGTGATTGCCTGACAAAGCGCAGCAGCTTAAAAAGTGCAGGTAAAAAGAGGAAATCATAATTTTCAGCTATGCCACTCGCAGCCCAGCCCTACCTGTGGTAATGCAGTCACACCAAAGGGGCATGCATTGGGGCATGGCGGAGTTTCAGGCCCAGGATGTCTCCTCCAGGTAAGGGAAGATTTGATCCCTTCCCTTAGGGTAAACCTTTGCCATGCATGAGATTTGTGCAAGTTACTTTGCTGCAAAAGCCTTCTCCCTTTTTGCCTGTGTAGTCATGACTGGCTCTGAAGGTGACGAGAAGCGGTCGTTTACATCAGCGGCAAGGCACCTCAAGAAACTCAGCATTTTGCCCCCCCTCCAGGAAAGCCAGTGCTTCTAACACAAAATTGTGGAGGACATTTAATAAAAGAGAGACCAAATTGCCCCAGAGAACACTCTGAGATATTTATTCCACGTAATTTTACAATATTTGATTTGCCCCTGAACAACCTGAGTCAGATTTCAGTCCTGGATGATAAACCCAGGAGATGCTTACTCCAGACCCCAACGGACTGAATTCCTAGAATAAGTGTTAAAAGGGACATAGAGTTTCTAGAAAACTTCTAGAATACAGGAATAATTGTAGGAAAATTGTGGGTCTGTGGATATGATCAAATTCCTCAGAGTTTTTGAATAGGGTTACACATATACTCTCTAGTCTACATTGAAAGGATTCTCCTCACAAATTGACATCAGGCTCTAAACCCTTTCAGGAGAGTCACTCTGGATCCTCACCTGTATGTCTTCATTTCTCCATTAGCATCTGCAACAACCTCTGGTTGTACTTCTGGACATGTCTGGAAAACAGAAGATAGCATTTAAAAAATGAGTCGCTGGAGGCGGGGACCTACTGACTGACCTTGTGGAATTTGAGTTCTTTGCCATTCTGACACAGTTCAACAAGATTTCCAGTACTCCTAAATAGAATGCCAACTAAATTTCAGGTCTGCAGTCAGCAAGGCCTCCAGCTAGAGTTTGCAGTCATTCTTATTCCTCTGTATTATCAAAATTAGGGGCCAGAAGGGAAGGTTTCCAGAGAGGACTGAAACTCAGAGATGCTAAATGCATCTCTTGACTTGAAAGGCCTGGATTATAATTCCAGTAATTGAGGATAAAACTCCTGCCTCCCAAGAGAGTTCTCGTTTTCTATCTCACTTCCATTTTAAACCATTGGATCTAACCCCATTTTACAGCTAAAGTGATGAAAGCTGAATATCTAACTACAATCTCCAAAAACCCACCCAGGATACTAAAGGCCTGATCCAAACATGCAGCTCTGTCATCAGAACTGGTGTCACGAAAACTGCTCCAGAACAGCATAGAGTCATGTGCTTTTGGAGAACCTCCTCAGATGTTGGGGAGGACCTCACATGCAGAAATGATGAAAAGTCCTGCCAGCATCACTAAGTCAGTGGGGTGAGTGGTGCAGGGCAGGGAAGTGGGAGGATCAGGGTGGATTGGGAGAGGGATGGGGAAGTGTCATAAGAACATAAGAACATAAGAACAGCCCCACTGGATCAGGCCATAGGCCCATCTAGTCCAGCTTCCTGTATCTCACAGCGGCCCACCAAATGCCCCAGGGAGCACACCAGATAACAAGAGACCTCATCCTGGTGCTCTCCCCTACATCTGGCATTCTGACTTAACCCATTCCTATAATCAGGAGGTTGCGCATACACATCATGGCTTGTACCCCATAATGGATTTTTCCTCCAGAAACTCGTCCAATCCCCTTTTAAAGGCGTCTAGGCTAGACGCCAGCACCACATCCTGTGGCAAGGAGTTCCACAGACCGACTACGCGCTGAGTAAAGAAATATTTTCTTTTGTCTGTCCTAACCCGCCCAACACTCAATTTTAGTGGATGTCCCCTGGTTCTGGTATTATGTGAGAGTGTAAAGAGCATCTCCCTATCCACTCTGTCCATCCCCTGCATAATTTTGTATGTCTCAATCATGTCCCCCCTCAAGCGTCTCTTTTCTAGGCTGAAGAGGCCCAAACGCCGTAGCCTTTCCTCATAAGGAAGGTGCCCCAGCCCCGTAATCATCTTAGTCGCTCTCTTTTGCACCTTTTCCATTTCCACTATGTCTTTTTTGAGATGCGGCGACCAGAACTGGACACAATACTCCAGGTGTGGCCTTACCATAGATTTGTACAACGGCATTATAATACTAACCGTTTTGTTCTCAATACCCTTCCTAATGATCCCAAGCATAGAATTGGCCTTCTTCACTGCCGCCGCACATTGGGTCGACACTTTCATCGACCTGTCCACCACCACCCCAAGATCTCTCTCCTGATCTGTCACAGACAGCTCAGAACCCATCAGCCTATATCTAAAGTTTTGATTTTTTGCCCCAATGTGCATGACTTTACACTTACTGACATTGAAGCGCATCTGCCATTTTGCTGCCCATTCTGCCAGTCTGGAGAGATCCTTCTGGAGCTCCTCACAATCACTTCTGGTCTTTACCACTCGGAAAAGTTTAGTGTCGTCTGCAAACTTAGCCACTTCACTGCTCAACCCTGTCTCCAGGTCATTTATGAAGAGGTTGAAAAGCACCGGTCCCAGGACAGATCCTTGGGGCACACCGCTTTTCACCTCTCTCCATTGTGAAAATTGCCCATAAATGGGAGGGGGTGGCACTTGGCATGGACAACTTGCAGCACATGCTACCCCACTTGGAGTCAGCCAGCTTGCCCCCTTTGTCTCCTCACACCAGCTAAAGAGCTGCCACAGGTGCAAAAAGACCCATTACCAATCATGAAGCTTACAGAGGGGTAACAGAAAATTTTTTTCCAGGGAAAATGATAGGATTGGGCTGTAAGTGATAGCAGTAGAATGAGGCATATTCAGAATAGGGGCTAAAATGTGGTTTGAGACCCCACGCCAAAGAGATTTGGCCATGCTTTACTGCCTCTGTAGACAGCTATGTGGGAATGTAACAGCATCCTAGGAGGGGATGCAGTGGCATAGCTGATGATTGTGTAGCCCGGTGCCAAGCTCAAAATGATGCTCCGGAAGTGACGTCATAACCGGAAGTGACGTCATGCCCAAGCATTTTACAAAGTGCAAATTGGGGGGAAACCTGCCTCCTCCCCCTAGCAGCTCGCCATCCACTTGCTCTGCCATACCAGTGGCATAGCTAAGGCATCTGTCTGCTACCTGAGGTCAAAGAAGATTTGTAGCCACCTCAAGATAAAATCAAATTTAATTATGTAAGGGTGCAATCCTAACCCCTTATGTCAGTGCTTTCCAGCACTGATATTAGGGCAATGCAGCTCTGAGCTAAGGGGACAAACATTCCCTTACTTTCAGGAGGCCTCTATGAGTGACACCCAACTGCAGGATGCAGCACATGTCCCACTGGCACCGCTATGCCAGTGCTGGAAACCGCTGACATAAGGGGTTAGGATTGCACCCCGAATACATAAAACCTGTGCCCCTGATTAGTTTAAGGCACTGTGCCAGGGTGAAGAGGGACAATTATTTCTCCCTGCTAAATATAAGAAGAGCACCACTTGAAAAAGCGCCTCTTTACACAGTTAGCAGGTGTAATTCTATTATGATACATGGAAACGAGAGCTCATATTAACACCTTATTGGTTCCATGCTATATCATAACAACATGTAATTGGCTCTCAGAACAATCAGTCTCATAGGTTAGTTCTGAGTCAAGAAAATCCGCTTTTTATTCCATAAGACAGTTGGTTAATTGGTAAATCTGGTTAATTGACCGTAATGTTTGATAGACTACTGATATTCCAATGCAGTTTGTTTCACTGAATTCTGCATTACATTATGTTTCCAATGATATATAACATGACGGTATTATTCATACATACCAAGATTTTCACAATTTTGGTCACTAGTGTCAAGCTCGGTTTGTTGCCCCCCTAAAGTTTGATGCCCAGTGCAGCTACTACGCCCTAAACCCCCTTAGTTACACCACTGAGGGGATGCATCCTAGCACTGCAACAAAGGCCCTTACCTGCTCATTCCTACACAAGTAGCATTTGTCCTTTGCAAGGGTGTCAGGGATCAAGCCCTCTTTGCTGCATTTCCTTTCTGCAATGCAAATAGTTGTTAGAGATTAGCAGCATGGGCCAGCAGTTTCTTATTGATCAGACAAAGAAGATCTTATCTCTTGGAAAGTCTGAGCTTCAACTCCTAAGGAGATCTTCCCATGGTGCACCAGTCTCAGCCACATCCAGTGGTTTGGTTTATCATTTAATGAGTGGGAAAGTGTGTATGAATTGCTTGCCTTATTTATCAGTGATTTAACAGGCATTATCCAATACACCTCAACATTACCCAGAGGAGCTCAAGGCATTGCTTGTGCTAGCAAAGAAGTCAAAACATAAGGGCCCAATCCTATCCAACTTTCCTGCACTGATGCAGCTGTGTCAATGGGGCACGTGCTGCATCATGGGGTGGAGAGGCAGTCACGGAGGCCTCCTAAAGGCTGCATTGCAGCTGCACCAGTGCTGGAAAGTTGGATCGGTTTGGGCTGTAAGTTAAGCAGCAGTCCTGAACTGTGCTTTGAGTATGATGTTTCTTACAATGCAACTGCAACCTGGAAAGAAAACAGCTGTGTTTTCCCCCAATTAGACTGTCATTCTGCAAACAAGACAACACTTGTACTGCCACAAACTGAATCCTAAATGTCACCCAATCATTGCTTTTCTTCTGCATTTCTGTTCAGTCAGTTTTGTTTTATGCAGATGGTAAAGTGGTGCATTCCACTCAATGGGGCTAACTCATGTCAGTGGCTAATTACTCTATACTTCAGACATTGCTGTGAGTTGATGATCAGTGTGAGTTGAGCACCATCCACTTACCCTCAAGTTCCTTGATCAGGAGATCATTGGTTCTTCTCAGGGCCTCATAGAGACGGTCTTTCCAGTCTCCATTCCAGCCTGGCACCACCTCATAGAGGAGCTCCATTTTTTCCTTGTCAGTGTCCCTCTTCAAGATGTCAGCAAACAAAGAATACTGGATTGTTGTTTCAGTCAGTGATGTTGCCACACGGTTAACCCTAGTGACATTTTCGATCAAATTCTCCTTGTGTCTCTCAACAAAGTGCCCCTCTAAGAAAAGCAAAAACAGGATATAAGAGTCTGGTTTCGGTTTCCAAAGGAAGAGAGGAAGACACCTGATGAAGTGCAGTTCTAGTGTTTCAGAGCAAGAGAAATAAACTACCAGGCACCCAGTCACACACTCAGTCCCCAATATGTTTTGACCTGTTTCTCAAGGGACCACAGGTGGATTAGACATTAGTGAATCCTGATGGCAAATATTCTGCCCTGGCCACGCTGTCTTCTAGAACTGCCAAGCAGTGGACCTCCGGTGCTTCACCGGTGCTAGTCCAGAGCCAGGTTAGCACCGGCAGAGCACCAGTGCTAGGGCCTGCAAATATGCCTTATGGTACATTTGCAACAGTGCATGCCAACAGTGAGCTGGCATGCATTCTGTAAGATTGGGCCCACAGATGGATAAGTCCAAAACCCCCTTTTTAATTTAGTTGGTGGCAACTGCGGCAGAAACCCAGAGGTGCCATCACCATGATCCTGCCATCACCACCAGATCGCCACTCCCCTTAAGGAGGAGTATGGTGATTCACACTGCCCTGGTTGGGAAACACTGGGAAATGACCCTGGTTGGGAAACACTGCCTTAGAGGGAATAGAGCTCTTAGGTTTTTCCAAGTTCTCAGGTTTGCACCTGGCAATTTCTGCATTTGGGAAACAAGAAAGAGGCAACAAATACCCATCAAAACACACATTTTGCTTGGCTTTTGAGGAGGGATGATTTCCCTACTGACACTTTTTAAAATTACAGTATATATATTTGGTTATTCTATGCCAGTTCAATACATTTATTCTTGTTGTGTTACAATTTTTTGTCTGCAACTTATATCATTGATAATAGTTTCTATTTTATTGTCCTTTTTATACATTTTGCTTTGTTATATTTACTGTTTACCACTTTTGAGCTTTCGAAAAATGGTTTAAAAATCTCTTAAATATTCACTCTACCTTCAAGTTCTGCAATGAGGGGTCCATGTGTTTTCTTCAGCACTGTGTAGAGACGGTCTTTCTGTCTCCTGTTCCATGTTGGCACCAGTGTGTACAATTTCTTCATTGTCTTCTCGTTTGAGTCCTCTCTCTGAAACGTTGGAATTCGGAGCCGCCATAAGATTGAGTCAACTCTGGAGACTCGATGTGTCAATTCCTCCTGGTGCTTTTCAATAAAATGTTCCTCTGGTGATAAACACATTACATAACTTTATATTCAGTTTTAGAAATAATAGGATTTGGGGAGACTCCCAGGTGCTTTTTAGCCAGAGGCTTATGCAAACAATGTTCCTGGGATGCTCCTTATCTCAACAGTTAAAATATAACTGGTGGTGGAAAAGCTCCTTGCTACTTTTACTGTCATGAACCCTACCAGTATTTGGGGAATAAACACAGATGAAGGGCACAATCCTACCTAATGGGTGCTCTAGCAGAGCGCATGCTTCGCTGGTGTGTGAGGCCTCCATGCATTGCAAAAGTGCACTGTAAAGTGGTTTGTGACAGTGTGAAGGCTAGGCGCACTAGTGGGAAGGCCAAGGCCTTCTTGTGCATGCTGGCCCAGTGGAGGATGCCCACTGGAGCAGGCAGGTCCCTTGCCAAGTTGCACAGACGTGGGGGCAGGTGGCAACAGGGGGGGGGGGTGTCAGCAAATCACAGAGGACAGGGGTTGGCAGAGAATGGGGTGAAATGAGGAGGGGGCAGGATCGGCAGCATCAGCACATGCTGCATACTGTTCTCCCTCTTTGGGCCTGATCCACCAACACGGATCAACTTAAATTTGTGCCAGCTATATTGGAGTTGGGTATGAGTAGATCTGATATGCAGGCAGGGGTTTTCTCCATGACAAGGGGACAAATATCCCCTTCCCCCGAAGCAACCTCCCACCTGCTAAATTCTCCTGTAGGATGCAGCGCACCCCGTGCTGACCATGTTGCATCAGCACTAGGAACTTAGCTAGGATTGGGCTGGAAGATTCACAGGTAGAGGAAGCAATGCACACTGTTTGGAGAAGATGCTGCTTCTATTCAAAATCTGCAGAAAGTCTGAAAATACTGAAGGGAACAAAATCTTTTTTGTTTGCATTTGCATTCCACTCTTCTTCTATGGAACTCAGAAGGGAAACCACTGGTGGCTTTTCTCACCATTGTATCCTCATTGCTGGGAGGATAAGTGAAAAATCTCTGCTCAGCCATGGAGCTTGCTAGATGACCTTGATCAGACAAGTTTGACTAAATGAGTGGCCCCAGCACACTTTGTGAGCTGCCTGCTTGTGCAGCACTGCTCCACTCTCCTTGGACTTGTGCCACCTCCTGTGGTGTCGCAAGTTCGAGGAGACCTGAGTTTCCTCTTACCTCTGGCTGATCCACTTTGGTGCCCTTTCTTGCACTGGATACGCCACCAGCCCCCTGGCTTGCCTGTTCCAGCGCAAGATAGGATTGAGCTGTTAAGAACCTAATCCTATCTATTTTCCCTCTGCAACCAGTGCAGCAATGTCAAAATGGCTACCTCTGTATCCTGTGGGGGGGACGGGGACGGGACAGCAGTTATGGAAGTCTCCTCTGGGTAAGCCTTCAAAGTGTAGAAGGGTCTACTTGGACCTGAGCTACCAGTTCAATAGCACTAGTTCATGTGGACCCACACCATTTGATCAGGTCTGGGAAGGGAGCTAGGATTTGGTGGCAGCCACTGTTGCTGTCCCTGCCCCCTTTTCAGACCCGACCTGCCCTCCCCATTGCTGCTTCATTCCACCCTTCCCTGCCCCCAATCCACCCTCCCCACCCCTTCCTACCTGCCTTGCTGGGTATACTGAGCTCCACTAGCGAACACAGGAGGGTGTTGGTCTTTCCACTGGTGCTCCTGTAGCATGTCATTTTGCAGTTTTTACAACTGCCATAAGGCAGTTGCTGGCAGTGGAACACACCTTGGCCCACATAGGACAGAGCCATAAGTCCCACTGATTTCAGTTGGATATAGTTATTTTCTAGGGCTGTTTCTCTAACTGTGGGTCTGGATCCACTTGGTGGGTAGGGACCCAACTTCTTTGAAAACAAGGATAGCTAGATGAGCACTCCTCTGCAGTAGCAGAACCAAGTTGGACTGTACAACCTCAAGAAAAAAACAAAATAATAAACTTCTTAAATAATGCATATTTTAGGTGAAGCGATTTTGTCATTCATCATTGTCAATGTTACAGATAGTGTCCAGGAGGGCCCAAAAACATTTGTGATTTCTGTGCTGAATATAGTTGCACAACAGCAATGCATGTGCTTCCTGGAGAAAATGAGATTTCATCAGGTAAAGAATTTTGCACTTGGAATGTTGGGGAAAAAATTATATCATCACAAGACAGCCACAGCCTATGGGAAAGAGGTATGCACTATGAGCAAAAGATAAGAAATTAGTCAGCATTCACTGGACAATTAACTGATTGTGCAAAAAGACAGTGCATGCTTGAGGAGGCATTCCATAATTAAACCACCTTCAAAAGTAGCACAATCTTTTACTGTAATGCTGATAAACAGAACCTCTCCTATAAATCCAATACAGTACACAGCACTGGTGACTGCGTATAGTGCAAGAGAAACTCTTTCCTTCTTTATATAGCAAACAATGCAGTACAGCTTCACCAAAATGTGCCAGGCGGACACTCTGCCTCTAGAGTCTAGACATACCCTCAAGCCTTTCGATAACGTGCCTGTTGGTTTCTGCCAGAGATCGGTACAGCAGGTCCTTCTTCTTTCTGTCCCACGTTTGCTCCATCTGGAACAGGACTTCCATCTTCAGCTTCTCTGTGGCACAGTTCACAAGACTTTGGTAGTCTTTCTCATCAAGTACAAAAGTACGAAGATCACTGAGAGGGACTTCCGTCACTTCTTCGATCAGATCCTCCTTATGCCGATCCAGAAAATGTCCCCCTGAGAAGCGAGACACATGAACATCATGTTAAAAAATTTCTGTATGCTCACAAGACATGGAACCCACAACTTTTAATTAAAATGAGGGGCAATAAGGGAGAAAACACACAGATGGCCCAAACCTATCCCTTAGTGCCACTGCCAAAACTAGCATTCTGACACTGGAACATGCTTTATGACCATCATAAATGGACTTCCAGAAGTTCGTGGAGCTGAACGCCTCTGGCCTACAACCAGAGGCCCTGGAGGTTCAATAGATGACAGTGGGGACAGGATCACCCACTGATTCAGGTAGATTGGCAGGAGGAGGGAAGAACGGGGTGAGAAGCGGGTGGAACAGGCAGGATGATCAGATGTCCTCTTTTCTAGGACATGTCCTCTTTTTTAGGAAAAAGAAAAGAATGGAAAGTTCTGGAAAAGAACTTTAAAATGTCCTCCTTTTCCCTGTGAATGGTCCCCTGCAGGCGGCGAATAGCCTTCTTAATAAATTATATGCAGTATAGTTTTAAATTTAATAATACGTAATATAGTGTTAAATTAACCACATTAAATCAATATATGAGTGTTTTTAGCAGGGATGGGCACTCAAGTCAGAAGACTCAAGCTGGAGTCCCACAAAACATGTTTTTGCTAACCTGTGTACACTTGTGCCGATGACTTGGGCATTAATGAATCTGAGGCCACTGACTCAGCACTCTATCTGTGTCTGGGTGTGCTTGCTCACTATCTGTGGTGTGACCTTGTGGGACCATCATTCAGACCAGGCAAGCAGTAGGGAAGTTCCAGCCAGGAGGCAGGGAAGGGATAATGTTTTGCTTTTGCATCAAGCAGGAGGGAGGAGGTGGGAGCAGGCTCCCTTGCCTGTGACCCTCCTCCCTCATACCGCTTCTGTCCTCGCTCTCTTGCAGTCTGTCCCTTTCCCTCCCACCTTGTTTATAGATGGGATGGGACATTACGGGAGTATTAAAGGAGAACCCCAACACACACACACACACACCCTGGCAGCAGCCCCATTTTTTTCCATGTCTGGCTTTTTAAAGGGTAAAACTCGCAAAAATGCTCTAGGTGACTTGGAAAGTCTGCCCATTAGGACTCAAGTCAAGCCACTCTGGACTTGCCCATCCCTGGATTTTAGCTTTCATTTTGACATGACCTACATTTTTCTTGGATGTCCTACAGTTTGGGGTCCCTTGTCCTCTTTTGTAGTTAGGACATTTGCTCACTCAGGGAATGGGAGAGAGTTGAGGGTATGATGAAGGCGCACTTGGCATGAGCCATCCAAACCTCTTGACTGGCTGGGGCTCCACACTGGGAATTGTGGGCTTGGTGCAGGGTCAGTTTCCCCTTCTGGAAGGATTGTCAAAAGCTCTGGAGTTTGGCGAGTTCTGCATTAATGGCTCCTACAGCATATTTACCTGCAAGCTGTTCAATAAGCCGCCTGTTGGTTGCCCTCAAGATACGCTGCAGCTGATCCTTGTCGCCTGTTCTCCAGCTTGACATCCATTCATACAGTTTCCGCATTGGCTGATGGGCATCCTTAATTTCGTATTCTTGTTCACGTGTTAATATGCCACGCAGTTGTCTTAAAATAAGGTCCATCCCAAAGACACGTCTAATCAACTCTTCCTGGTGATTCTCAACAAAATCTGGGAAGAGAAGGTAGAAAGACAGACCCTCGTACACAGATCCTGCCTACACAGAACCCACAGTCAGAACAGACTGCCTGGTCCCTTTTGACATCCTGCAGAAAGGCACCAATTCTCACAGTATCTTTTCAATTTTTCCAGGGTACTTGAGTATCTACACTGAGAACTGTGATTCAAAGTGCCTCACGCGGGATTCTCCCAAATCTGAAAAGAAGCTGCTGAAATTTTCCATGCATATGAAAAATGCCGTGGTTGAAACATACCATGGCTTTTTAAGAATACTAAAAAGAAGGTTACAATGTTTAAAATGTGATAAGAAGTAAAAAAAAAAAAAAAAAGATGTCAATAAGGAGCAAGATCCTTTGAGAAGACAGGGTGTGGTATCAACAGTGGCCCCTAACAGGTCTGGGAAGCATGGGGTTAACACCAGGGCCTTAGAATGCAGTGAGTGTGCTGCACAGCTGAAGCCACTTGGAAGCAACAGGGCTCTCAAGGGAAAAAAGCAGAATCTGGAGAAAGGAAAGGGTGTGGGTAGCAGGAGGAGGAAAGGCTGGAGGAGGGAGAGAGGACTAATGGACTGGTTGATGGACTAAGGGATCTTCTGACTGACTGACTGACGGGTAATGGACTACTGAGGATTGCTGGGACAAGGATGGCTGGAGACTGCTGGGTGGTGGAGAGCTGAGGGGCACTGCTGTACTTAGGAGAGCTGCTGCTTTGTGAACTGGGAGGAAGGACCCTGCAGCCCCACAGGCAAGTTACCTACTGGTTACCTTCCAACTGCCACTGGGGTTCAGTAGTAGTTTTGCAGACTGCTAGAGCTAGCTGAGCCAGGGGAACTAGTTAGCTTAAAGTGGGCATAACTTCTCTAGACCAAGTTTGGAAAGGGAATTTGGCAAAACAGCAACAGGTGGCAGGAAGAAAAAAAAAAGAGGGGGTAAAGCCTCATTTGCCTAAGGAAAACTACAGTACTTGACTAGAGTCCGGACATTAAGAACGCCAATGGATAGTAGTGACCCCAAGGATCACATCATTCAGTCAGGAGACAAAGGGCCATCTCTTGATTAGATCCTTGGTGTTTCAAAGGTATAAAGAGGAATTTAGGAGGGGGGTTTATGCTTGGCGTTTGAGAGGTTATCCTCCCTGCCTCATCTTCTCATCGTAGATGGGGAATTTCTGCAAATTTTGGAGGACAGCGAAGGTCATACTTTATGTCTTTTCAACTTATGCCTGTAAGTGATAGGTTCAGTATAATTTAGGAGTTTTTAGGTTTATTGCTTTAGTTGTGTCTGTGTTAGTCTCTGAGGGGGTTTTCCCTCTTAATGTCTATTACCTTCTCTTAAGTGAAATGTATATTTTCAGTATAATTTCAGTATATTCAGTAAAATCAAATAAGCTATTTGGCTAATTTATTGTGAGTACAGAAGGGAAGGGGGGGCAGGTAAAATTCTGTCTTGAAGTTTTGGTTACCTTGGTGACTAGCTAAAGCTGAGTCCCTGGTAATTAAGGGGGGCTGTTAGCAGCTTGTAAAAGCTATTGTTGGCTAAGAGGCTGTATATGCCTAGCCAGTGTTTTTATCAAAGAGGGTTGTTAAAGGCTAATTTGCTGTGTTATGATGTGTGCTGAAGTACCTGTAGCTATAAAGCTCTGACACATCCTGTTTGTAATCCCCTTTACTCACATTTTTGAGAGACCAAGTTGCTGAAGCAAACTGCAAAACTTGGCTGAGTGTTGTAGCTGCTTTAAGAAACAAGCATCTCAGTGGCAGAGTGAAAGTTTAGTTGTGCCACAGTGGTGCATTGGGAAAACATTGTTTTTTATAGCCCTCTTTTACAGATGCCTCTTCCACAGAAATAAAAGGCCTGTAGGATTAAGCTGTTATTGGGTGAGGTGACATTATCTGAGACTTCCCAGGTAAGAGTGCTAATCACTTCCTTACACAGCTTTCTAAACCAATCCAGTTGTCTGCATATATGTCTGGCTTCCATTGTCTCTCTCATAATCCTATACAAACAAATCTCTTTTTATCTAATGGGTCTTACTCCCAAGCAGGGCCTAGGAGAAGGGGGTAAAGGGGGTCATTTGTACCCGGGCCCAAGGTCTAAAGGGGGGCCCAGAAGCCAAAGGAAGGGGCCCAGAAATTTCCTGAGATCTGACATTTTCCTATCTACTCAGACTTGTTGCCTGTATGGGATACTGGGGACACTACTGATGCCACATGGGTGGGTAGACCTGGGCTCCTAAAACTTTTCCAGCTGTCCCTCCCTGCTCCTGTTCTGCTCGCCCATCACCACCCTCCCTTACTCTGTTTCACCCCTCTCCCTTTGCAAAGGGGCCCAAAAGAAACTTTGTACCCCCTGATAAAATTCCTCTCAGAAGCCCTGCTCCCAAGAAGGCCTGCAAAGGACTGCAGCCTTGGGGCAGAGGAGGGTTGCAATGGCAAGTTTCCTGCTTCGAACGTTTTTGAAGGAGATTTTATTATTTCCTTCCAAGTTCCTGGCCATACACTCCTCAATGTCTTTCTTGGCCTCGCATTATCTTTTTACAGTTATTTTGCCAGTATTTGTGTTCATTTTTATTCTCCTTATGAGGGGAAGACTTCCACTTATGGAAGGAGGCTTCCTAGCCCTTTACAGCCTCTCCAACTCTGCTCTTTAGCCAATGCTGGCACTTAGTCAAGCCCTTCCTCCTTTATGGTATGTACTTCAGGTGGACCTCTATTACTGTTGTTTAAAACAGCCTCCATGCACACTGGAGAGACTAGACTGTTTTTACCTTTACGTTCAAGTTCAGCAATAAGGAAGTGGTTTTTGGTCTTCAGCGCCTCGTACAGCTTGTCCTTGAAGGAACCGTTCCACGTTGGCACTAGCTTGTAGAGCTCCCGCATTTTTTCCTGACTGGTTCCCCTTGAGGATATTTTTTGGTACTCTTCTTCATTCAGGATGGTGCTGTGCAGCATATCCAGGACACCCTCCACCATAGCTGTCCGCTGGATCAGCTCCTCCTGGTGGCGCTCAATGAAATGCAGCGCTGGGGAGACATGGGCCCAGTGAGACCGCCCCCCTGTCAGAAAAAGAAATAAGATCAATGAAACACCAGAAGCTTAAACAAGTGTACCAGTTATTGTCTTTTCCCTGCAGTCCTGGGAAATGTAGGGGAAGCCAGGCATTTCAAGGCTCTGCATAAACCATCGGCCACTGCATGCTACAGCCCATTTTTGAGAGAGCAAGTCTAGTTTCACTCATGCTTGCCACGCACACAACAGGCATTCTTCCCAATGATTTGAAAGCTGGAAATTGCTTCTCTGTTGCCAGGGCTGGCCCAGCCATGAGGCCAATGGAGGTGCGCAACTCAGGCCTCCAGTAGAGATAGGGGGCACATACCTCCACTTGCCCATTTCCCGCCACTGCTCCTTCCCCGTATCTCTGGATTGGAAAATCCAGAAGGGGAAGAGGAAGTGTGGAAGAGAGTCTAGCCACTGCACCTTCCACACTTCCCCTCCCCCTCCATGTAGCCACTACCCTCCCTCCCTCCACACTTCCTTTTCTTCACCATCCCCCTCTTCCCTTTCCAATCCACAGGAGGAGCCATGGAGCTGAGTAGGTGGACAGAGAAAGGTGCCCTGTGCTGAGGCAGCCACCTCTGCCAGCCTCGTGGATGGGTCAGCCATGGTAACACACTTGAGTAGCACATGTTTGGGTGCACATCTCAATTGACAAGTCACAGGGAGCCCAATCCTAATTATTCCTAACCAGGCTGACAGCTGGCAGAACCTGAGTTCCTCCAGCCTAAGTGCCTGCCTGCTGTGGAAAATGACATTCTGTCGATGAGCTGGTACTTCCACTGTCGAACACAGAGAGGTCACCACCACAATTGTCGGCAGCAGTTCTGCCAATGAGCTGGCACTTCCACTGGCAGCAGTTCATGCTTGCTGTCTGCTGGAGCCAATAAAGCAGCAGAAGGGGTGAGGATGGCAGAATGGGACAGGGATTGGAGAAGGTGTGGTGGGCGGAGGGCAGGAATCAGCAGAAACGGCTACACCAATATCCTCCTCTTCATTTTGGCCCCAACACTCCGCCTTGTCTCTAGTCAGACAGACTGGTGTCAGCTAAAGAGCTAGAGCTGGTGCAGGTTCACGTCATCTCAGGAGGGTGTCCAGGAGGATGCCCGAATGGCTAATGAGCCAAGTTAGAGAGGCTGTAAAGGGCAAGGAAGCTTCCTTCCGTAAATGGAAGTCTTGCCCTAATGAGGAGAATAAAAAGGAACATAAACTGTGGCAAAAGAAATGTAAGAAGGTGATACGGGAGGCCAAGAGAGACTATGAGGAACACACGGCCAGCAGCATTAAGGGGAATAATACAGTTGGCATCCTTCAGTCTTGGAAGACTATGGTATCGGGCTCTGAATGGTGGTTAGTGTCCTCTCCAATGCGTGAAGCCTGGGTAAAGTAGATATGGAGGATAGACTGTTACCATGTAGCAAATCCCCCCTCTCCACGTCGCTGAAATGGTCCAATGGAAAGGCAGAAGCCAATATGGCTGGTTCCAGCGACGTCGCAGGAGTTGCCAGAACGTGACTGTTCAGCCATGAACTGCCTCAGGGACTCCGGCTCTGGATTTTGCCTCGAGGTTGACTCCTGAAGCCTTTTCCATAACTGAACGTAGCCACAAGGCAGTGGAGGTTTGGGATCAGAGTCTGAGAGAAGGGGAATAATAAAAGCTTCTTCAAATATGTTAGAAGCAGGAAACCCGCCAGAGAAGCGGTTGGCCCTCTGGATGGTGAGGGAGGGAAAGGGGAGATAAAAGGAGACTTAGAGATGGCACAGAAATTAAATGAGTTCTTTGCATCTGTCTTCACAGCAGAAGACCTCGGGCAGATACCGCTGCCCGAACGGCCCCTCCTGACCAAGGAATTAAGTCAGATAGAGGTTAAATGAGAAGATGTTTCAGACCTCATTGATAAATTAAAGATCAATAAGTCACCGGACCCAGATGGCATCCACCCAAGAGTTATTAAGGAATTGAAGAATGAAGTTGCTGATCTCTTGACTAAAATATGCAACTTGTCCCTCAAAACGGCCACGATGCCAGAGGATTGGAGGACAGCAAATGTCACACTGATCTTTAAAAAGGGAAGGAGGGGGGACTCGGGAAACTATAGGCCGGTCAGCCTAACATCTACACCGGTTAAGATGGTGGAATGCCTCATCAAAGATAGAATCTCAAAACACATAGACGAACAGGCCTTGCTGAGAGAGAATTAGCATGGTTTTTGTAAGGGTAAGTCTTGCCTCACAAACCTCTCTGAATTCTTTGAAAATGTCAACAGGCATGTGAATGCAGGAGAACCCGTGAACATTATATATCTGGACTTTCAGAAGGCGTTTGAGATGTCTCGCACCAAAGGCTACTGAGAAAACTCCACAGTCAGGGAATTTGAGGGCAGGTCCTCTCCTGGATTGAGAACTGGTTGAAGACCAGGAAACAGAGAGTGGGTGTCAGTGGGCAATTTTCACAATGGAGTGAGGTGAAAAGCGGTGTGCCCCAAGGATTTGTCCTGGGACCAGTGCTCTTCAACCAATTCATAAATGACCTGGAGACAGGGTTGAGCAGTGAGGTGGCTAAGTTTGCAGAGGACACCACACTTTTCTGAGTGGTGAAGACCAGAAGTGATTGTGAGGAACTCCAGAAGGATCTCTCCAGACCGGCAGAATGGGCAGCAAAATGGCAGATGCGCTTCAATGTAAGTAAGTGTAAAGTCATGCACATTGGGGCAAAAAATCAAAACTTCACATATAGGCTAATGGGTTCTGAGCTGTCTGTGACAGATCAGGACAGAGATCTTGGGGTCCTTGTGGACAGCTCGATGAAAGTGTTGGCGCAATGTGCGGCGGCAGTGAAGAAGGCCAATTCTATGCATGGCATCATTAGAAAAGGTATTGAGAACAAAACTGCTAATATTATAATGCCATTGTACAAATCGATGGTAAGGCCACACCTGGAGTACTGCATCCAGTTCTGGGTTTGGGCACCTTCCTTATGAGGAAAGGCTACGGCATTTGGGCCTGTGCAGCCTAGAAAAGAGGCGCCTGAGGGGGGACATGATTGAGACGTACAAAATTATGCATGGGAAGGATAAAGTGGATAGAGAGATGCTCTTTACTCTCTCACATAACACCAGAATCTGGGGACATTCACTAAAACTGAGTGTTGGGAGGGTTAGGACAAACAAAAGAAAATATTTCTTTTCTCAGTGTGTAGTTGGTCTGTGGAACTCCTTGACACAGGATGTGGTGACAGCACCTGGCCTAGATGCCTTTAAAAGGGGATTGGTAAGTTTCTGGCAATCATGGTTACAAGCCATGATGTGTATGTGCAACCTCCTGATTTTAGAAATGGGCTACGTCAGATGCAAGGGAGGCACCAGGATGCAGGTCTGTTGTTATCTGGTGTGCTCGCTGGGGCATTTGGTAGGCTGCCGTGAGATAAAGGAAGCTGGACTAGATGGGCCTATGGCCTGATCCAGTGGGGCTGTTCTTATGTTATATGTAGAGTCTCTGGCTTAACATACCAGGCACCTTAAAGAAAGATTGGATTAATGGTTCTACTGGTATGTTGTTTACAGTGCACTTACTGTTATGGTTTTTAGAAAAAGATTGTGAAGACCAGGATTAAAAAGTTAATGAATAAAAATGTATCTTATGATCATTTACTGTATTTAAAATAAACTAGAGACTGTACAGTTATTAGGTATCAATTACTGGTAGGTTATTTTTCAGGATCAGGTCCTGGATAAAATCAGATAAAATTATAGTCAGGTACCCTGCTAAGTTTAACCCCCCTGCTGCCTGACTTATCTGACTTATCTGACTTAACCCCCCTGCTGCCTGACTTATCTGTCTGACTTATCTGAGGGTCATAGAAAATTCCATGATTTTGGCTCAAAACCTGCCCTTGACTTATCAGTGAGATTGACTTATACATGAGTGCTTGCAGTGAATTGAACTTATCTCTCTGTCACCTGCAGTATGCAGTAGAGGCTGTGCCAGCATCGCTGAACCCTGTGGGCTGCCTTTAGTCACGACTGGGCCCTAAAAGCTTTCTAATGCATTCCAGTGCTCTGCTTCTAGGACTTGTCTTCCCCTCTCCCCACACAAGCAGCCTAAATCCTACACATCACTCAGAAGTAAGTCCCACAGTATTCAATGGGATTTATCCCCAGGTATGTTTGCAGGTGACTGCAGTGAGATGGAAGCCTGGGTGGTTCTGTGTCTGTGTGTGTGTGTGTGTGTGTGTGTATATATATATATATATATATATATATATATATATATATATATATATATATATATATATATATATATTAATAGGGCTGTGTTTGGAAGGTTTAAGCTCCTTGCTCAATGTTGGCTCTGTCAAGGTGTTTGTTCTGCCAAGGTGCAAAATATCTGTGCAATGCCTGACTCAGAGCAGGGGGCAATACTCAGTTGAATTATTCCCTTGACCTCTGGACCACTGATGCCCAGCCTCACCCATTCCAGCAAGCATATCAGATGGGCAAAAGTGTTCAGCGCTAATGCTTAGGCTGAAACTCTGCTCTGTTCTTGATCTCACTGCTGCCCTGGTCTGCTGATGAGACTTGCCATGGACACCCTGACCCCCCCCCCCCGCACGAACAGCAAGCAAGTGTTTGCATCAGTAGCCAGTTCAGCTACTGGGTGGGTGATTATCTAAAAGAATTGCTGTATTTAAAAGGAGAAAGACGTTTCAAGCCTTTTAAATGCTCCAGATCAGACAGGCAATCAAATCAGAAAGTACATCAAGGCAGAAGGAAGTGGTCTGGATGGGTCTTTCCGGGGGGTTGGGGGGGCAGCAGTTGAAGTGGGCTGCGAGAAACACCAGCAGTTTCAATGGAAGGCCCTGTGCAAACATACTGCAGCCTGTGCTCAGTCCTTTCCCGCCAAAGGGGAGTCGTTTCGGAATGCAGTGCTTGGAAATGCAGCCAGATCATCTGCTGGGGGTTAGCAGATCACCCAGGCCAGGAACATCTTCCCAATGGAAGGATCTGGCCCGGAAGTGGACTGGACCACTGGAAGCACCAGAGGAAAAAGTTTAGCATTATGGAGAAGGAGAGAACAGATTCACCACCAGCGGGAGGTGCTGGGAGGGGCGGCCGGCGAGGGCTGTGGCCAAGCACAGGAGTCCCTGCCTCCCCGTCTACAAGAGCGAAGGCAGCAGGTTGCTGAGCCCCTCCGTCCCACCACCGAGGCTGAATTCGGGGTTCTCCGACCGGCAGAATGAGGGACCCGCCCGGGAAAGTGCTCTGTATCCCCCCAGGACGGCCAGGCTGCAGCCCTGCCCCTCCCGCCGAGCTCCAGGCCTCCGGTCCCCTTACTCAGCCAGGCGGCTTGGCGGAGCTGCCGCGCCTGATCCCTGCGGTCGACGGCCTCCAGCACCTCCGCGGCCACTTCCAGGGCGTAGTCCTCGGTGTAGTAGCCCAGGAGCAGGTCGCAGAGGTCCAGGGCGTCCGCCTTCTCCAGCCTCCCCCGGGGGATGTTCGCGTAGCCCTCCTGCAGGGGGATCTCGCTCAGCTTCATCCTGAAGCTCTTCAGCTCCTGTTCCCGGAGGTCCTCCAGCGCGCCCAGCAGTCGGTCCCGCGCCGTCCCCGCCATCGCAGCGCCTCTCCGGGGAGGGCGGGACGGGAGGGCGGCTGGGTGCCTCGGCCACGCCGATCGGGGGCGGAGGCGAGCTGGAGGCAGCGCGCACCGCTCGCCTGCTCCCTCCCCGCGCCGGCGGCAGGAGGAGCGCGCAGGTCCTGCTCGGAGCTTTCCTGCCCGCCTGGGCCGAGGGGGGCCGTGCGCGCCTGCAGGGCAGGGAGGCCGAGCGAAGGGGCTGGCGCTGTGCTTCGGGAGCGGCACTTGGGCTGCAGGTGCGCGCGCGCTCAGCCTCGAAGCCGCCTGGGTGACCGGGGCCAGGCACTGCCTCTCAGGCTGCAGTCCTCTTCTACACACCTCCCTGGGAGTAAGGCCCATAGATCCCGGTGGAACTTACTTCTGAGTAGACATACACAGCATTGGGCTGAGCCTCACCTACCTCGCAGGGTTGTTGTAAGGGCAAAAGTGGGGGAGGAACTCTGTACACCACCCTGAGCTCCTTGGAGGAAGAGCGAGATAAAAATGTGGAAAATAAGAGTGCTTTATCCTTGGAGCACCTAAAGGTGCGCTTGCATCTTCGCCTCGGCTGGGCCAGTCTGGTTTTCAGGTTGTCGGATCATCTGATCTGTCCTCCAGACCCCTGCGCCCTGCCAAATGAGAAGGAGCTCCAGGCAGTCGCCTTGCATCCCATGCACCTGAACGGCCATGATTATATTCCAGCAGCCTACAGAACTGTGCTGTGTGGTATGTGCTTCACTCTGTGTGTGTGTGTGTGTGTTCTGGTCCCCTTTCTGTCACAAACATCACCCTTGGGGTCAGGGAAGGACCAGGAGGATTCCCAAAGCCAGGCAGGATGCAGCCCACACCCTCCTCCACCAACCCAATCCACCAAACCCCCAAGGACAGTGTGCTCTGCTTATATCACCACAAGCATCCCAGGTTCTTTTAAAATACATTTCCTTGGTCAAAATATTTCACTTAATCTTCATTTATAAGGTTTTTATTAGGAAACTTTAAGGGAGCTCCAATTGCTCCAAAGACATTAATACATGCATTACAGTAGAATAAAACAAGAAAAGGTTAGCTAACTGAACAAACTAAAAGTTACCAACATTATAGGTCAGCCATATAACATTTCTTCCAGCACAAAAGCTGCCAGCCCCAGCTTGCTTGCTTCCTTCTGCTGTTCCTGTGAAGAACTCTCTGAGGACCCACACCCAGGTTTTATTCTTTAAATCAGGGGTGCCCAAACCCCCACCCTGGGGCCACTTGCAGCCCTCGAGGACTCCCAATGCAGCTCTCAGGGAGTCCCCAGTCTCCAATGAGCTTCTAGCCCTCTGGAGACTTGCTGGAGTCCGCACTGGCCAGACGCAACTGCTCTCAACCTGAGAGCGACTGTTTGACCTCTCACATGAACTGTGGGATGAGGGCTCCCTCCACTGCTTGCTGTTTTACGTCTGCGATTCAGTAACAGCAGCAAAGGAAAGGCTTGCCTTGCTTTGTGCAAGGACTTTTATAGGCCTTGAGCTATTGCAAGATCTTCATTCATTCATATAAGTTCATCTTTAATATATTCATTTATGTAAACTTATGTAAATTAATTCTTTTTCCCCCGGCCCCCAACACAGTGTCAGAGAGATAATGTGGCCCTCCTGCCAAAAACTTTGGACACCCCTGCTCTAAATTAGCAATAAACTACACCTGGGTAGCCTCAGATCTTCTGCTCAGCAACCAGCTTAAACCATCTGAAGGGAAAAGGCACTTGCCCCACCCCATGACACTTTCCAAAAAGGGGAAACCACCCTAGTGTTCAGCTCAATATTTCAGGCATGAGAAAAGTGGTCAGCATTACAAGTGGTGAAGCGAAAGGTGACTGTCTTTTTTGTTCAGTATCTTCTTTCAAAGCTTTCCTAGAGCATCTTCTTCAGCTGCTTTGGGGGGATCACCTTTAACGTTCTGCCCAGACTTGGGTTATGCTTTAGAATCCAGGAAACAGGATATCATATGCCCTGAAACTTATGCCCTGAAAGTGTCTGTGCCAAAGTGGCAGCTTCAGACTGTCCGTCAAGGGTTTCAGCTCCCCCTTGAGATACCACCAAAGAATGGCTAGACCCCATCAAAATTCATAAGACGTGTCATTAATTTCAGTTGGTCCTAGTCATACTCATTGGATATCACCCACTAACATTTTTAAATAGGTTGTGTCAAATCAAATCTTTATTATGGTCTCAGACCAGCAAAAAACAGGTTTTGTGTTCTTTGGATTCCAATAAACCTGTCCTTTGGTTTGTATAGATCAAATCTGCATAATTCTTTACCTGAAAAGGCCATTTGTCTTCCCGTCTCTGTCACTATCCAGAGCTAGAGAACCCACATCTTAAGAATCAAGCAGCAGGGGCAAGGGGGTAGTGTAGTAAGACAGGGCAACCCACCCCTTCCTGAATAAGCTGAGACCAAGTGGATACAATTTGAAAGTGAAAAAAGTTTATTTAAAAAATGGAGTAATTTAAACAATGAATGGAAAAGTGCAAGAGATAAAAAACAGGCATTGATCAATTAGCAAAAGATGCTCAAACAATACAAAACAACAAAGGATAGTGGCTACTGCATCTGGACAACTCAAGAGCTTCTTCAGGATCCTGAGGCACAGAAGCCTGTGGCTCACACAGATGTTATAGTCCATTGGGGGGGGGGGAGGCTAGACATTTCAGGTTTGATGTTCTCAGTTGCATTTATTTCACTATGACCAATCAGTAGCCTCAATGTCCTTTCTAAGAAAGGTTGGCACTGCCAATTTGCTAAGCCTATCTGCCTGTTGTTTGAAGTTGGCAGCTTTCAGCACCTCAATGGTCAACTCTATGGCATAATCTGAGTAGTACTGAAACAGCAGGTTTTTCACGTCCAAGGGATCTGCGTGCTGTAACTGTCCTTCGGGGATGTTGTCAAAGTGCTCCTTGACAGGGAAGTTATGGAGTTTGTCCTTGAATCTTTTCAGATCCTCCTCCTTCAAGTCCTCCAGGATATCCGTCAGGTGGTCAAGCTTGGTCTTTGGTCTGCTACTGAGTGCTGCTGGTCAAGAAAACCAAAGCCACAGTTTGAGATGTATGGTCCTGGCAGCCTTCTCGAGCATCCTCATTGCAATGACTGGCACAGATGATGATATTTATATATTGCTTTTCAACAGTATAGTTAGTATATGAACTATTCTTTGTGGTTTTACTTTCTGGGGCCTACAGGAAAGCTGGGGACAGTTTTTAAGAGAAGGTGATTTGAGAGAAGCTGGGATTTCCCAGGGTGAGCAGGTATGTTTCCCAGCAAGGAGGTGCAGCAGTGGGGAAGGCTGATGTGCTGCAGCTTGAGGGGAATGGCTTGTGTCTTCCTTCTGGTTTTCACCGCTTGCACTGCATCCTAATGAAAAAGGGGTAACACATTTTCCCCTTATCAGAGGTATCATACAGGAAACCTTTTATCTTTCGTAGTCCTTTTGGAGGAGAATTTATAACGTTTGTGGTATCTGAGAATGTCAAGGCCTAGAATAATTGCTGCAAAATCTGCCAAGCCTGCACACAGGGCTGGCACAAGAGGCCCTGATGCCTGAGGCGGCATTCCAAATGCTGCCCCCCTTACCCGATGATGTGCCAGCCTCTGCTCCTCCCACTCTCCAGTGTTCTGCCCCAGCACTCTCCTCTCCAGCCTTCCACACTTTCTCTTCCTCTCCGTCCCACTCTTCCTTTACCAACCCAGGGAGTGGAACAGCAGCACAGGAGGTAGGAAGGGGGGCAGAGATTGGCATTTCCCACCAACATGCTTCCTGAGGTGATCGTTGGTGTCATGAAAGGGCCGACCCAACCTGCACATTCTATGGCATTCTCACTCCGGAAATCTACAATTCAGTCCAGTGCACCGGAATAAGGAGTGGGGGAGCAGGATGGTGCTTGGGTTTTACTCCCACTCTATAGTCATGTGGATTATGTGGTAGGATCTAAGTCATGCCTCTGTAATACCTGATTCTGCTTTTTCAGGTGTTGCCCCAGAAGTGCAAGGCTCTTCCTGAATTAGCACATCCTCTAGAAGAAAAGAGAAGAAATAGGAATGGAACTTTTCTCCCAAAACAATTCTCTTCACACTGGGTGTTCTCACAATCAGGGAAGGGTAATGCTGCCCCTCTGAGTATCATCTTCCTCTGACTCACATATATGGCCAAAGCACCTGCTAATTCAAATGCACCTACATAAGAACAGCCTCACTGGATCAGGCCATAGGCCCATCTAGTCCAGCTTCCTGTATCTCACAGCGGCCCACCAAATGTCCCGGGGAGCACACCAGATAACAAGAGACCTGCATACTGGTGCCCTCCCTTGCATCTGGCATAGCCCATTTCTAAAATCAAAGCATTCCTCCGAGTGCTTAGGACTGGCCGGGTCTCTTTTAAATCAAATATAGTTGCAGGAAATAACAGTTCTGGGGAAGAGATCTGTGCATGTATTTTACACACACACACACAAGTTATTTTTCCCTCCCTATCCTCTATGATGAGAGGCTCTGGACTCATCAGCAGTTCGCCGCCTCAACTGCTGACACTGTACTTTTCCTTACCAGTTTAGATGCTCCAGAGCCTGTTTCTCTGGAGCTCAAAATTCATGGCTTCTGGCACCTTGATTGTCACTTGCACACTGTAATCCAGGAGTCTTCTAACTATGGCCTGGTGTCCACAACCAGCTCATAGCAAGATTTTATCCGGCCCTCAGGAACTTAAAATTTTTTTTTCCCCAATCATGTGGTCAGACAGTTAATATGTGCAGTTCTGTCTGCTGTGCTCCTTTCTCTATAGCTAGAGTGGTGAAAGCCTGGCTAACATTCATTTTTAGTCACGTGGGCCATATGCTTTGAGAGACTGGTGTACCAAGGCAGGGTCAAGGGGGACAAATGCCCCAGGGTGCCATACCTGCAGGGGCAATAGTGTGTTCCTCACCCTCCCGCTACCTTTCTTCCCCCACACAGAGGCCTACTGAGGGCCTTGAAGCACCACTTCCAGAACTGCTGTGAACTCACTAGATCAGTGTATATTCTTTTAACAATGATAGTCAATGGGACTTACTCCTGGGTAAGTGTGGGTAGTATTGCAGCCTAGGATTGTTAAAAATGTTCTTGCTTGATGATGTCATTTCCTGTCATGACATCACTTCCTGTGGGTCCTGACAGATTCTCATTCTAAAAAGTGGGTCCCGGTGCTAAATGTGTGAGAACCACTGCTACAGTCACATGGATTAAGTGGCAGGATCCCAGCCATGCCTCAGTAATACCTGCTTTTTCAAGTGGTTTTGGTCATCAGAGAATTAAATACCCTCCTCCTCTGACTCACATATATGGCCAAAGCACCTGCTAATTCAAATGCACCTCAAAGCATTCCTCAAAGTGTTTAGGACTGATCTGGGAAAGAGATCTGTGCATGTATCTTACACACACACACACACACACACACACACACACACACACACACACACAATGTACACTGTGCTCCTGCACAGTGATAAAACACAAAAATAATCTGATTGCAATCATATGGATCATCTCAAATTGCACTGCTGTGAAGACAACATGACATCTTAAACAGAGAAAATCTTCAAGTATGAAGTGTGTGTTGGTCAGGAGTTGGCAAGCAAGGGTCCAGCTTGGAGTCTTATAAAACAGACAGGGTAAAACTCCAGGATCAAGTAGGAATGTTTCTGTAAAATGGGAGGAAACGGGAATTCCCCCCTTCCAGTAGTCTAATGCAACATGGCTTCATTGCATCCACCCGTGCAAACACGGCACCACACACAGTCCATACCTGGATCCAACCAAGTATCCCAAACCAAGCAGAGATCTTCCTTTTTTTTCACACTGAGGCCCACTTCATTTCTGTATCGTAGTTTAACTTCAACAAAGGACTGTAGTTGTCCTGGGCTCTTGTAGAAAAAGCCAAGCTCCTGTTGAAGAAGGAGGTAGGAAGCCTTGTGAGAGGCAATGACTCTGAGGTCATGGACCGCAATCTCAGTACCAGGTAACTGTTAATCCAAGGCTATTCTAAACACGCTTGAAGGTTGTCATTGTAATAAATCATGTGTCCCTATCAATACTATCCAACAATGGTATTATATGTATAAATATGATCCCAAGAAGCTTTACTGTTGCAAGTTTAAAAAATCTGACTCTCAGAAGCAGCAGAAAGTGTTACAATATAATGCCAGATGGCTATAGACATTTCTGTTTGAGTGAAGAAGCAGCTGTGTTACCATCTATGGCAGAGCCAGTTAACTGAGTCTTCTGGATACTAAAGTGCCAGGTAACTGTGCTGTTACTGTACTGTGTTTTATTATTCATATATTATTCATATAAAACACACATCACATTTTACAGAGTAACATCAGCTAGCAAGACAGGCCAGTTATACCCTTGGTAGACCCTGACAGTAATGCGAAAGTCCTTCGACATTCCAGCGACAGCTTGTGCACGACTCGCCTCAGACTACGTACTTGTTTCTGTACTTTTGCTTTTGCCGTACGATAAGAAATATGCACAGCCGCAATCGTGGTAACTTCATTTGGTAAATCAAAAGTAACTTCCCCCATCATAGAATGCGAGAGTCAGAAGGGACCTTGGAAGTCATCTAGTGCAACACCCTGCTCAGCGCAGGTGACTACAGCATTCCTAGCAGATGGCCAACCCCCCTCTGCTTAAAAACCTTCAATGAAGAAGAGCCCACAACTACATGAGGCAAACTGTCCCAATACTGGTCAACTCTTCTAATTAGGAAATTGTTTCTCAGGTTTATCCTAAATCTACTTCCTTTTGAAGTTTCAACCCATTGGTTCTAGTCCTGCCCTCAGGAACCACCAAAAGCAACCTTCCCCTTCTTCAGTGTGACAGCCCTTCAGACAGCTACCATATTTCCCCTTAGTCCTCTCTTCTCCAGGCTAAACACACCAAGCTCTTATAACTGTTCATCACCTCTGAATCAGCTCTCTTCTGCATCTGGAAGGCTGCATGCTTACTCAAGTGAAGAGGGTTACAAAGACTGTTCAGTACTAGATTATACACACATCCATGAAATGATGTATTTACTGACTTTTGGGGTTATCATGAGTTCAGGGCAGCTGGACACAGTGTAGCGAGTGCCGACATACAGGGGCCCCTCTGTTTGAGGGGGTTTCCAAACATGTGATGATTTCTGCCTTTCCTCCTCAGTTTTGATGGCCTGTTTGAAGGGAAAGGAAGAACTTCTCACCAAAGTTGACAAGGCAAAACACCAACATGAAGCAACATTATATTGTCTCTATTGGAATTCATTTAAATCAGGCAAATTGGAGCCTCTAAGAGGAACTTTCCTTCACTCTAGAGAAGAAGTGCCAAAGGGGGGACATGTTTGAGATGTACACAGTTATGCAAGGGATGGATAGAGGGATGTTCTTTTCCCTCTTACATAACACCAGAACAAGGGGACATCCACTAAATTGAGTGTTGGGAGAGTTAGAATAGACATAAGTAAATATTTCTTGACCCAGCGTATAATTAGTCTGTGGAACTCCTTGCCACCGGATGTGGTGATGATCTGGCCTAGATGCCTTTAAAAGGGGTTTTGACAGATTTCTAGAAGAAAAGTTCATCACAGATTACAAGCCGCAATGGGTACGTGCAGCTTCCTGGTTTTAGGATATCCTAGAATGCCAGGTACAAGGGAGTGGAACCAGAATGCAGGTATCTTGTTGTCTTGTTTGCCCACTGAGGCATTTGGTGGTCTGCAGAGGACAGGAGGAGGTGATCAGGAGCGAGGGAGCAGGGTGGGAGGAGGGCTCCACTGGATCCTGAGCTCCGTGTTGGACTGCACAACCCAACATGGAGGCTCTTGATTCTGCGCGAGCCCAAGGGTTGCCGCAGAATTAAGCAGTACCCTATTGTGGGGTTACTTTCCTTACCCAGGGGAAGGGAGAGAACATGCCCTTCCCCCAAGTTGCAGCCAGTGGCTGCCCGGTTGCATTTAGGATGCTGCAGTGGCCCTGCGTGCCAGGCAGCTTAGGATTGGGTTGCCCGTTGGTTCAAGTTTAGTTTTACAGTTAGCAACAGAAGGTGTGGTGCAGTGATGTGTACCTAGGGACTGCTGAGCTTTTTTGACAGTCCTGATTCCACTGTGCTGTAAGATACAAGGAAGGATTTCTATTTATGTACTCCCTGAAAGCATTCTAGTTGATGTACTACCATTCCCCAAGAGCCATCTCCATTAACCTGCCCTGTCCTGTCCTTCCTGGTGCTTGATAATGATGATGATGCTGTAGCAATTAGTTCTTTGTCAGTTCTCACCTGTATAATGGAAGAGTCATTAGGGATCAGATAGAGATGAAGGGTTGTGATCTTCTTCTTTGCTTGGTAAAGCAGCACCACAGAATGAATGGGAAAGAATTTACTGTAGATGAAATTAAACACCGTGCCCAGAGGAGAAAATGTGGGATTTTCTAGTACAGCGTGAAACAAGCTAACTCGTGATGGTTCCTCCAGGATCATCCCACCATCCACGAAGTGAGCAATTTTCAGGTGGGAAATGACCAGCTTTCCTTCTGCAAACAGATCAGAGGACAACAAAGGTTTTCATCTATTTTTAGTGACACGCGGTGATGCGGGAAAAACTCCCCTGGGTGAGTTCTGGAACACAGAATTGAGAAGCCAGGCTAATGCCAACCATGGACCAGAAGTGATGTTACCTAAAGCCTAAGAGAAGCAGTACAGGTGGGTTAGTCTCTGATTGCCATTGACGGAAATAGTCGTGTCTTGCAGGTGTGGCAGAAGAGGGCCTGCAGAAGCAGAGGGTTAGGAAAGGAGCTGAGAAAGCAGCAGGCCAAGTGAAGCAGGTAGGAAATGTGACTTCCACAGCTGAAGCATCTAACCTGCCTGAGAAAGGATTCCATGTTATGGCTTATCTTCCCCCTTCAAAACTACCCTACCTGTGAGACACACAAAATGAGGGAGGTGAACAGCTGCCACCTCCTCTGCTGGATCTGCCTGGATGTCAAACAATGGACCAGCCACCATCCACTGATGCTTCTCAGCCTCGCTCAAGTGGGTATCCCAGGAACAAAAGGCGTATTCAACAGTCACCGCTGCCTTCACCTCAAACCTGAGTTCAGTTACAGAGCAGAGGAAGGTGCCTGCCTTGGGGAGGTGGATTCTGCAGGTCAAATGGGGGGGGGGGGAGAATGGGAAAGCATAATTAGTTTCTCAGAGAGTCTTAGAGGAAAGTAATTAGATTCTAATTGGGCAGACAAATAAGCCAGATGTGGAGGAATATTTAATACGATAAAGACAAAATTGCTCCACTCTGAAAGATTTACTCCATGTAGTGGCACAAGAGAGCCACTGCTAACCAAACAAGGAGATAGTCAGCTGGCACTGTAAGGTGTACAGAAGGATACATGAGATTAAATGCCTCTTTGAGAAATACAATCATAAGCAAACCAATCACCATTCAAAATCGCTTTCCTAAATGTTTGGGGGGTGATTGCCTGACAAAGCGCAGCAGTTTAAAAAGTGGAAATCATAATTTTCAGCTATGCCACTCGCAGCCCAGCTCTACCTGTGATAATGCAGTCACACCAAAGGGGCATGCATTGGGGCATGCACTCCCAAGGCGGAGATTCAGGCCCAGGATGTCTCCTCCAGGTAAGGGAACATTTGATCCCTTCCCTTAGGGTAAACCTTTGCCATGCATGAGATTTGTGCAAGTTACTTTGCTGCAAAAGCCTTTTCCCTTTTTGCCTGTGTAGTCATGACTGGCTCTGAAGGTGACGAGAAGGGGTCATTTACATCAGCGGCAAGGCACCTCAAGAAACTCAGCATTCTGCCCCCCTTCCAGGAAAGCCAGTGCTTCTAACACAAAATTGTGGAGGACATTTAATAAAAGAGAGACCAAATTGCCCCAGAGAACACTCTGAGATATTTATTCCAAGTAATTTTACAATACAAGGTATTTGATTTGCCCCTGAACAACCTGAATCAGATTTCAGTCTTGGATGATAAATCCAGGAGATGCTTACTCCAGACCCCAACGGACTGAATTCCTAGAATAAGTGTTAAAAGGGACACAGAGTTTCTAGAAAACTTCTAGAATACAGGAATAATTGTAGGAAAATTGTGGGTCTGTGTGTATATGAGCAAATTCCTCAGAGTTTTTGAGTAGGGTTACACATATACTCTCTAGTCTACATTGAAAGGATTCTCCTCACAAACTGACATCAGGCTCTAAACCCTTTCAGGAGAGTCACTCTGGATCCTCACCTGTATGTCTTCATTTCTCCATTAGCATCTGCAACAACCTCTGGTTGTACTTCTGGACATGTCTGGAAAACAGATGATAGCATTTAAAAAATGAGTCGCTGGAGGCGGGGACCTACTGACTGACCTTGTGGAATTTGAGTTCTTTGCCATTCTGACACAGTTCAACAAGATTTCCAGTACTCCTAAAAAGAATGCCAACTACATTTCAGGTCTGCAGTCAGCAAGGCCTCCAGCTAGAGTTTGCAGTCATTCTTATTCCTCTGTATTATTGAAATAAGGGGCCAGAAGGGAAGGTTTCCAGAGAGGACTGAAACTCAGAGATGCTAAATGCATCTCTTGACTTGAAAGGCCTGGATTATAATTCCAGTAATTGAGGATAAAACTCCTGCCTCCCAAGAGAGTTCTCGTTTTCTATCTCACTTCCATTTTAAACCATTGGATCTAACCCCATTTTACAGATAAAGTGATGAAAGCTGAATATCTAACTACAATCTCCAAAAACCCACCCAGGATACTAATGGCCTGATCCAAACATGCAGCTCTGTCATCAGAACTGGTGTCACGAAAACCGCTCCAGAACAGCATAGAGTCATGTGCTTTTGGAGAACCTCCTCAGATGTTGGGGAGGACCTCACATGCAGAAATGATGAGAAGTCCTGCCAGCATCACTAAGTCAGCGGGGTGAGTGGTACAGGGCAGGGGAGTGGGAGGATCAGGGTGGATTGGGGGAGGGATGGGGAAGTGTCATAAATGGGAGGGGGTGGCACTTGGCATGGACACATGCTACCCCACTTGGAGTCAGCCAACGTGCCCCCTTTGTCTCCTCATACCAGCTAAAGAGCTGCCACAGGTGCAAAAAGACCCATTACCAATCATGAAGCTTACAGAGGAGTAACAGAAAATTTTTTTCCAGGGAAAATGATAGGATTGGGCTGTAAGTGATAGCAGTAGAATGAGGCATATTCAGAATAGGGGCTAAAATGTGGTTTGAGACCCCACGCCAAAGAGATTTGGCCATGCTTTACTGCCTCTGTAGACAGCTATGTGGGAATGTAACAGCATCCTAGGAGGGGATGCAGTGGCATAGCTGATGATTGTGTAGCCCGGTGCCAAGCTCAAAATGATGCCCTGGAAGTGACGTCATAACCGGAAGTGATGTCATGCCCAAGCATTTTACAAAGTGCAAATTGGGGGGAAACCTGCCTCCTCCCCCTAGCAGCAAGCCATCCACTTGCTCTGCCATACCAGTGGCATAGCTAAGGCATCTGTCTGCTACCTGAGGTCAAAGAAGATTCGTAGCCACCTCAAGATAAAATCAAATTTAATTATGTAAGGGTGCAATCCTAACCCCTTATGTCAGTGCTTTCCAGCACTGACATTAGGGCAATGCAGCTCTGAGCTAAGGGAACAAACATTCCCTTACTTTCAGGAGGCCTTCATGAGTGACACCCTACTGCAGGATGCAGCACATGTCCCACTGGCACCGCTATGCCAGTGCTGGAAACCGCTGACATAAGGGGTAAGGATTGCACCCTAAATAAATAAAACGTGTGCCCCTGATTGGTTTGAGGCACTGTGCCAGGGTGAAGAGGGACAGTTACTTCCCCCTGCTAAATATAAGAAGAGCACCACTTGAAAAAGTGCCTCTTTACAGTTAGCAGGTGTAACTCTAACGAGAGCTCATATTAACACCTTATTGGTTCCATGCTATATCATAACAACATGTAATTGGCTCTCAGAACAATCAGTCTCATAGGTCAGTTCTGAGTCAAGAAAATCCACTTTTTATTCCATAAGACAGTTGGTTAATTGGTAAATCTGGTTAATTGACCGTAATGTTTGATAGACTACTGATATTCCAATCCAGTTTGTTTCATTGAATTCTGCATTAAATTATCTTTCCAATGATATATAACATGATGGTATTATTCATACATACCAAGATTTTCACAATTTTGGTCACTAGTGTCAAGCTCGGTTTGTTGCCCCCCTAAAGTTTGATGCCCAGTGCAGCTACTACGCCCTAAACCCCCTTAGTTACACCACTGAGGGGATGCATCCTAGCACTGCAACAAAGGCCCTTACCTGCTCATTCCTACACAAGTAGCATTTGTCCTTTGCAAGGGTGTCAGGGATCAAGCCCTCTTTGCTGCATTTCCTTTCTGCAATGCAAATAGTTGTTAGAGATTAGCAGCATGGGCCAGCAGTTTCTTATTGATCAGACAAAGAAGATCTTATCTCTTGGAAAGTCTGAGCTTCAACTCCTAAGGAGATCTTCCCATGGTGCACCAGTCTCAGCCGCATCCAGTGGTTTGGTTTATCAGTTAATGAGTGGGAAAGTGTGTATGAATTGCTAGCCTTATTTATCAGTGATTTAACAGGCATTATCCAATACACCTCAACATTACCCAGAGGAGCTCAAGGCATTGCCTGTGCTAGCAAAGAAGTCAAAACATAAGGACCCAATCCTATCCAACTTTCCTGCACTGATGCAGCTGTGTCAATGGGGCACGTGCTGCATCATGGGGTGGAGAGGCAGTCAGGGAGGCCTCCTAAAGGCTGCATTGCAGCTGCACCAGTGCTGGAAAGTTGGATAGGTTTGGGCTGTAAGTTAAGCAGCAGTCCTGAACTGTGCTTTGAGTATGATGTTTCTTACAATGCAACTGCAACCTAGAAAGAAAACAGCTGTGTTTTCCCCCAATTAGACTGTCATTCTGCAAACAAGACAACACTTGTACTGCCACAAACCAAATCTTAAATGTCACCCAATCATTGCTTTTCTTCTGCATTTCTGTTCAGTCAGTTTTGTTTTATGCAGATGGCAAAGTGGTGCATTCCACTCAATGGGGCTAACTCATGTCAGTGGCTAATTACTCTATACTTCAGACATTGCTGTGAGTTGATGATCAGTGTGAGTTGAGCATCATCCACTTACCCTCAAGTTCCTTGATCAGGAGATCATTGGTTGTTCTCAGGGCCTCGTAGAGAAGGTCTTTCCAGTCTCCATTCCAGCCTGGCACCACCTCATAGAGGAGTTCCATTTTTTCCTTGTCAGTGTCCCTCTTCAAGATGTCAGCAAACAAAGAATACTGGATTGTTCTTTCAATCAGTGATGTTGCCACACGGTTAACCCTAGTGACATTTTCGATCAAATTCTTCTTGTGCCTCTCAACAAAGTGCCCCTCTAAGAAAAGCAAAAACAGGATATAAGAGTCTGGTTTCGGTTTCCAAAGGAAGAGAGGAAGACACCTGATGAAGTGCAGTTCTAGCGTTTCAGAGCAAGAGAAATAAACTACCAGGCACCCAGTCACACACTCAGTCCCCAATATGTTTTGACCTGTCTCTCAAGGGACCACAGGTGGATTAGACATTAGTGAATCTTCATGGCAAATATTCTGCCCTGGCCACGCTGTCTTCTAGAACTGCCAAGCAGTGGACCTCCGGTGCTTCACCGGTGCTAGTCCAGAGCCAGGTTAGCACCGGCAGAGCACCAGCACTAGGAAAACACTGGGCAATGACCCCTCCCTCTGGTTGGGAAACACTGCCTTAGAGGGAATAGAGCTCTTAGGTTTTTCCAAGTTCTCAGGTTTGCACCTGGCAATTTCTGCATTTGGGAAACAAGAAAGAGGCAACAAATACCCATCAAAACACACATTTTGCTTGGCTTTCGAGGAGGGATGATTTCCCTACTGACACTTTTTAAAATTACAGTATATACATTTGGTTATTCTGTGCCAGTTCTATACTTTTATTCTTGTTGTATTACAATTTTTGTCTGCAACTTGTATCATTGGTAATAGTTTCTATTTTATTATCATTCTTTTTATTTTTATTATTTTATTTTATTATTTTATTTTATTATTATTATTATTATTTTGTTTTATTACATTTACTGTTTACCACTTTTGAGCTTTCGAAAAATGGTTTAAAGATCTCTTATATATTCACTCTACCTTCAAGTTCTGCAATGAGGGGTCCATGTGTTTTCTTCAGCACTGTGTAGAGACGGTCTTTCTGTCTCCTGTTCCATGTTGGCACCAGTGTGTACAATTTCTTCATTGTCTTCTCGTTTGAGTCCTCTCTCTGAAACGTTGGAATTCGGAGCCGCCATAAGATTGAGTCAACTCTGGAGACTCGATGTGTCAATTCCTCCTGGTGCTTTTCAATAAAATGTTCCTCTGGTGATAAACACATTACATAACTTTATATTCAGTTTTAGAAATAATAGGATTTGGGGAGACTCCCAGGTGCTTTTTAGCCAGAGGCTTATGCAAACAATGTTCCTGGGATGCTCCTTATCTCAACAGTTAAAATATAACTGGTGGTGGAAAAGCTCCTTGCTACTTTTACTGTCATGAACCCTACCAGTATTTGGGGAATAAACACAGATGAAGGGCACAATCCTACCTAACTGGTGCTCTAGCAGAGCGCATGCTTCGCTGGTGTGTGAGGCCTCCATGCATTGCAAAAGTGCACTGTAAAGTGCTTTGTGACAGTGTGAAGGCTAGGCGCACTAGTGGGAAGGCCAAGGCCTTCTTGTGCATGCTGGCCCAGTGGAGGATGCCCACTGGAGCAGGCAGGTCCCTTGCCAAGTTGCACAGACGTGGGGGCAGGTGGCAACAGGGGGGTGTGGGCAAATCACAGAGGACAGGGGTTGGCAGAGAATGGGGTGAAATGAGGAGGGGGCAGGATCGGCAGCATCAGCACATGCTGCATACTGTTCTCCCTCTTTGGGCCTGATCCACCAACACGGATCAACTCAAATTTGTGCCAGCTATATTGGAGTTGGGTATGAGTAGATCTGATATGCAGGCAGGGGTTTTCTCCATGACAAGGGGACAAATATCCCCTTCCCCCGAAGCAACCTCCCACCTGCTAAATTCTCCTGTAGGATGCAGCGCACCCCGTGCTGACCATGTTGCATCAGCACTAGGAACTTAGCTAGGATTGGGCTGGAAGATTCACAGGTAGAGGAAGCAATGCACACTGTTTGGAGAAGATGCTGCTTCTATTCAAAATCTGCAGAAAGTCTGAAAATACTGAAGGGAACAAAATCTTTTTTGTTTGCATTTGCATTCCACTCTTCTTCTATGGAACTCAGAAGGGAAACCACTGGTGGCTTTTCTCACCATTGTATCCTCATTGCTGGGAGGATAAGTGAAAAATCTCTGCTCAGCCATGGAGCTTGCTAGATGACCTTGATCAGACAAGTTTGACTAAATGAGTGGCCCCAGCACACTTTGTGAGCTGCCTGCTTGTGCAGCACTGCTCCACTCTCCTTGGACTTGTGCCACCTCCTGTGGTGTCGCAAGTTCGAGGAGACCTGAGTTTCCTCTTACCTCTGGCTGATCCACTTTGGTGCCCTTTCTTGCACTGGATACGCCACCAGCCCCCTGGCTTGCCTGTTCCAGCGCAAGATAGGATTGAGCTGTTAAGAACCTAATCCTATCTATTTTCCCTCTGCAACCAGTGCAGCAATGTCAAAATGGCTACCTCTGTATCCTGTGGGGGGGACGGGGACGGGACAGCAGTTATGGAAGTCTCCTCTGGGTAAGCCTTCAAAGTGTAGAAGGGTCTACTTGGACCTGAGCTACCAGTTCAATAGCACTAGTTCATGTGGACCCACACCATTTGATCAGGTCTGGGAAGGGAGCTAGGATTTGGTGGCAGTCACTGTTGCTGTCCCCGCCCCCTTCCCAGACCCGACCTGCCCTCCCCATTGCTGCTTCATTCCACCTTTCCCTGCCCTGAATCCACCCTCCCCACCCCTTCCTACCTGCCTTGCTGGGTCTACAGAGCTCCACTAGCGAACACAGAAGGGTGTTGGTCTTTCCACTGGTGCTCCTGTATCATGTCATTTTGCAGTTTTTACAAATGCCATAAGGCAGTTGCTGGCAGTGGAACACACCTTGGCCCACATAGGACAGAGCCATAAGTCCCACTGATTTCAGTTGGATATAGTTATTTTCTAGGGCTGTTTCTCTAACTGTGGGTCTGGATCCACTTGGTGGGTAGGGACCCAACTTCTTTGAAAACAAGGATAGCTAGATGAGCACTCCTCTGCAGTAGCAGAACCAAGTTGGACTGTACAACCTCAAGAAAAAAACAAAATAATAAACTTCTTAAATAATGCATATTTTAGGTGAAGCGATTTTGTCATTCATCATTGTCAATGTTACAGATAGTGTCCAGGAGGGCCCAAAAACATTTGTGATTTCTGTGCTGAATATAGTTGCACAACAGCAATGCATGTGCTTCCTGGAGAAAATGAGATTTCATCAGGTAAAGAATTTTGCACTTGGAATGTTGGGGAAAAAATTATATCATCACAAGACAGCCACAGCCTATGGGAAAGAGGTATGCACTATGAGCAAAAGATAAGAAATTAGTCAGCATTCACTGGACAATTAACTGATTGTGCAAAAAGACAGTGCATGCTTGAGGAGGCATTCCATAATTAAACCACCTTCAAAAGTAGCACAATCTTTTACTGTAATGCTGATAAACAGAACCTCTCCTATAAATCCAATACAGTACACAGCACTGGTGACTGCGTATAGTGCAAGAGAAACTCTTTCCTTCTTTATATAGCAAACAATGCAGTACAGCTTCACCAAAATGTGCCAGGCGGACACTCTGCCTCTAGAGTCTAGACATACCCTCAAGCCTTTCGATAACGTGCCTGTTGGTTTCTGCCAGAGATCGGTACAGCAGGTCCTTCTTCTTTCTGTCCCACGTTTGCTCCATCTGGAACAGGACTTCCATCTTCAGCTTCTCTGTGGCACAGTTCACAAGACTTTGGTAGTCTTTCTCATCAAGTACAAAAGTACGAAGATCACTGAGAGGGACTTCCGTCACTTCTTCGATCAGATCCTCCTTATGCCGATCCAGAAAATGTCCCCCTGAGAAGCGAGACACATGAACATCATGTTAAAAAATTTCTGTATGCTCGCAAGACATGGAACCCACAACTTTTAATTAAAATGAGGGGCAATAAGGGAGAAAACACACAGATGGCCCAAACCTATCCCTTAGTGCCACTGCCAAAACTAGCATTCTGACACTGGAACATGCTTTATGACCATCATAAATGGACTTCCAGAAGTTCGTGGAGCTGAACGCCTCTGGCCTACAACCAGAGGCCCTGGAGGTTCAATAGATGACAGTGGGGACAGGATCACCCACTGATTCAGGTAGATTGGCAGGAGGAGGGAAGAACGGGGTGAGAAGAGGGTGGAACAGGCAGGATGATCAGATGTCCTCTTTTCTAGGACATGTCCTCTTTTTTAGGAAAAAGAAAAGAATGGAAAGTTCTGGAAAAGAACTTTAAAATGTCCTCCTTTTCCCTGTGAATGGTCCCCTGCAGGCGGCGAATAGCCTTCTTAATAAATTATATGCAGTATAGTTTTAAATTTAATAATACGTAATATAGTGTTAAATTAACCACATTAAATCAATATATGAGTGTTTTTAGCAGGGATGGGCACTCAAGTCAGAAGACTCAAGCTGGAGTCCCACAAAACATGTTTTTGCTAACCTGTGTACACTTGTGCCGATGACTTGGGCATTAATGAATCTGAGGCCACTGACTCAGCACTCTATCTGTGTCTGGGTGTGCTTGCTCACTATCTGTGGTGTGACCTTGTGGGACCATCATTCAGACCAGGCAAGCAGTAGGGAAGTTCCAGCCAGGAGGCAGGGAAGGGATAATGTTTTGCTTTTGCATCAAGCAGGAGGGAGGAGGTGGGAGCAGGCTCCCTTGCCTGTGACCCTCCTCCCTCATACCGCTTCTGTCCTCGCTCTCTTGCAGTCTGTCCCTTTCCCTCCCACCTTGTTTATAGATGGGATGGGACATTACGGGAGTATTAAAGGAGAACCCCAACACACACACACACCCTGGCAGCAGCCCCATTTTTTTCCATGTCTGGCTTTTTAAAGGGTAGAACTCGCAAAAATGCTCTAGGTGACTTGGAAAGTCTGCCCATTAGGACTCAAGTCAAGCCACTCTGGACTTGCCCATCCCTGGATTTTAGCTTTCATTTTGACATGTCCTACATTTTTCTTGGATGTCCTACAGTTTGGGGTCCCTTGTCCTCTTTTGTAGTTAGGACATTTGCTCACTCAGGGAATGGGAGAGAGTTGAGGGTATGATGAAGGCGCACTTGGCATGAGCCATCCAAACCTCTTGACTGGCTGGGACTCCACACTGGGAATTGTGGGCTTGGTGCAGGGTCAGTTTCCCCTTCTGGAAGGATTGTCAAAAGCTCTGGAGTTTGGCGAGTTCTGCATTAATGGCTCCTACAGCATATTTACCTGCAAGCTGTTCAATAAGCCGCCTGTTGGTTGCCCTCAAGATACGCTGCAGCTGATCCTTGTCGCCTGTTCTCCAGCTTGACATCCATTCATACAGTTTCCGCATTGGCTGATGGGCATCCTTAATTTCGTATTCTTGTTCACGTGTTAATATGCCACGCAGTTGTCTTAAAATAAGGTCCATCCCAAAGACACGTCTAATCAACTCTTCCTGGTGATTCTCAACAAAATCTGGGAAGAGAAGGTAGAAAGACAGACCCTCGTACACAGATCCTGCCTACACAGAACCCACAGTCAGAACAGACTGCCTGGTCCCTTTTGACATCCTGCAGAAAGGCACCAATTCTCACAGTATCTTTTCAATTTTTCCAGGGTACTTGAGTATCTACACTGAGAACTGTGATTCAAAGTGCCTCACGCGGGATTCTCCCAAATCTGAAAAGAAGCTGCTGAAATTTTCCATGCATATGAAAAATGCCGTGGTTGAAATATACCATGGCTTTTTAAGAATACTAAAAAGAAGGTTACAATGTTTAAAATGTGATAAGAAGTAAAAAAAAAAAAAAAAAAAAAGATGTCAATAAGGAGCAAGATCCTTTGAGAAGACAGGGTGTGGTATCAACAGTGGCCCCTAACAGGTCTGGGAAGCATGGGGTTAACACCAGGGCCTTAGAATGCAGTGCGTGTGCTGCACAGCTGAAGCCACTTGGAAGCAACAGGGCTCTCAAGGGAAAAAAGCAGAATCTGGAGAAAGGAAAGGGTGTGGGTAGCAGGAGGAGGAAAGGCTGGAGGAGGGAGAGAGGACTAATGGACTGGTTGATGGACTAAGGGATCTTCTGACTGACTGACGGGTAATGGACTACTGAGGATTGCTGGGACAAGGACGGCTGGAGACTGCTGGGTGGTGGAGAGCTGAGGGGCACTGCTGTACTTAGAAAAGCTGCTGCTTTGTGAACTGGGAGGAAGGACCCTGCAGCCCCACAGGCAAGTTACCTACTGGTTACTTTCCAACTGCCACTGGGGTTCAGTAGTAGTTTTGCTGACTGCGAGAGCTAGCTGTGTTTGAGCCAGGGGAACTAGTTAGCTTAAAGTGGGCATAACTTCTCTAGACCAAGTTTGGAAAGGGAATTTGGCAAAACAGCAACAGGTGGCAGGAAAAAAAAAAAAAAGAGGGGGTAAAGCCTCATTTGCCTAAGGAAAACTACAGTACTTGACTAGAGTCCGGACATTAAGAACGCCAATGGATAGTAGTGACCCCAAGGATCACATCATTCAGTCAGGAGACAAAGGGCCATCTCTTGATTAGATCCTTGGTGTTTCAAAGGTATAAAGAGGAATTTAGGATGGGGGTTTATGCTTGGCGTTTGGGAGGTTATCCTCCCTGCCTCATCTTCTCATCTTAGATGAGGAATTTCTGCAAATTTTGGAGGACAGCGAAGGTCATACTTTATGTCTTTTCAACTTATGCCTGTAAGTGATAGGTTCAGTATAATTTAGGAGTTTTTAGGTTTATTGCTTTAGTTGTGTCTGTGTTTGTCTCTGAGGGGGTTTTCCCTCTTAATGTCTATTACTTTCTTTTAAGTGAGATGTATATTTTCAGTATAATTTCAGTATATTCAGTAAAATCAAATAAGCTATTTGGCTAATTTATTGTGAGTACAGAAGGGAAGGGGGGCAGGTAAAATTCTGTCTTGAAGTTTTGGTTACCTTGGTGACTAACTAAAGCTGAGTTCCTGGTAATTAAGAGGTGCTGTTAGCAGCTTGTAAAAGCTATTGTTGGCTAACAGGCTGTTTATGCCTAGCCAGTGTTTTTATCAAAGAGGGTTGTTAAAGGCTAATTTGCTGTGTTAGGACCTGTGCTAAAGTACCTGTAGCTATAAAGCTCTGACACATCCTGTTTGTAATCCCCTTTACTCACATTTTTGAGAGACCAAGTTGCTGAAGCAAACTGCAAAACTTGGCTGAGTGTTGTAGCTGCTTTAAGAAACAAGCATCTCAGTGGCAGAGTGAAAGTTTAGTTGTGCCACAGTGGTGCATTGGGAAAACATTGTTTTTTATAGCCCTCTTTTACAAAAGCCTCTTCCACAGAAATAAAAGGCCTGTAGGATTAAGCTGTTATTGGGCGAGGTGACATTATCTGAGACTTCCCAGGTAAGAGTGCTAATCACTTCCTTACACAGCTTTCTAAACCAATCCAGTTGTCTGCATATATGTCTGGCTTCCATTCTCTCTCTCATAATCCTATACAAACAAATCTCTTTTTATCTAATGGGTCTTACTCCCAAGCAGGGCCTAGGAGAAGGGGGTAAAGGGGGTCATTTGTACCCGGGCCCAAGGTCTAAAGGGGGGCCCAGAAGCCAAAGGAGGGGGCCCAGAAATTTCCTAGGATCTGACATTTTCCTATCTACTCAGACTTGTTGCCCGTACGGGATACTGGGGACACTACTGATGCCACATGGGTGGGTAGACCTGGGCTCCTAAAACTTTTCCAGTTGTCCCTCCCCGCTCCTGTTCTGCTCGCCCATCACCACCCTCCCTTACTCTATTTCACCCCTCTCCCTTTGCAAAGGGGCCCAAAAGAAACTTTGTACCCCCTGATAAAATTCCTCTCAGAAGCCCTGCTCCCAAGAAGGCCTGCAAAGGACTGCAGCCTTGGGGCAGAGGAGGGTTGCAATGGCAAGTTTCCTGCTTCGAACGTTTTTGAAGGAGATTTTATTATTTCCTTTCAAGTTCCTGGCCATACACTCCTTAATGTCTTTCTGGGCCTTGCGTTATCTTTTTACAGTAATTTTGACAGTGTTTGTGTTCATTTTTATTCTCCTTATGAGGGGAAGACTTCCACTTATGGAAGGAGGCTTCCTAGCCCTTTACAGCCTCTCCAACTCTGCTCTTTAGCCAATGCTGGCACTTAGTCAAGCCCTTCCTCCTTTATGGTATGTACTTCAGGTGGACCTCTATTACTGCTGTTTAAAACAGCCTCCATGCACACTGGAGAGACTATAGACTGTTTTTACCTTTACGTTCAAGGTCAGCAATAAGGAAGTGGTTTTTGGTCTTCAGTGCCTCGTACAGCTTGTCCTTGAAGGAACTGTTCCACGTTGGCACTAGCTTGTAGAGCTCCCGCATTTTTTCCTGACTGGTTCCCTTTGAGGATATTTTTTGGTACTCTTCTTCATTCAGGATGGTGTTGTGCAGCATATCCAGGACACCCTCCACCATAGCTGTCCTCTGGATCAGCTCCTCCTGGTGGCGCTCAATAAAATGCAGCGCTGGGGAGACATGGCCCCGGTGAGACCGCCAACCTGTCAGAAAAAGAAATAAGATCAATGAAACACCAGAAGCTTAAATAAGTGTACCAGCTATTTTCTTTTCCCTGCAGTCTGGGAAACGTAGGGGAAGCCAGGCATTTCAAGGCTCTGCATAAACAATCGGCCACTGCATGCTACAGCCCATTTTTGAGAGAGCAAGTCTAGTTTCACTCATGCTTACCACGCACACAACTGGCATTCTTCCCAATTATTTGAAAGCTGGAAATTGCTTCTCTGTTGCCAGGGCTGGCCCAGCCATGAGGCCAATTGAGGCTCCCAACTCAGGCCTCCAGTAGAGATGGGGGCACATACCTCCACTTGCTCATTTCCCACCACTGATCCTCCACCCTGTCTCTGGACTGGAAAATAAAATGGGGGACAAAGGGGAAGAGGAAGTGTGGAAGAGAGTCTAGCCACTGCACCTTCCACACTTCCCCTCCCCCTCCATGTAGCTGCTACTCTCCCTCCCTCCACACTTTCTTTTCTTCTTCATCCCCCTCTTCCCTTTCCAATCCACAGGAGGAGCCATGGAGCTGAGTAGGTGGAGAGAGGAAGGTGCCCTATGCTGAGGCAGCCACCTCTGTCTGCCAGCCTCGTGGATGGGTCAGCCATGGTAACACACCTGAGTAGCACATGTTTGGGTGCACATCTCAATTGACAAGTCACAGGGAGCCCTAATTATTCCTAACCAGGCTGACAGCTGGCAGAACCTGAGTTCCTCCAGCCTAAGTGCCTGCCTGCTGTGGAAAATGACATTCTGTCGATGAGCTGGCACTTCCACTGTCGAACACGGAGAGGTCACCACAATTGTCGGCAGCAGTTCTGCCAATGAGCTGGCACTTCCACTGGCAGCAGTTCATGCTTGCTGTCTGCTAGAGCCAATAAAGCAGCAGAAGGGGTGAGGATGGCAGAATGGGACAGGGATTGGAGACTCAGAGTGTGGTGGGCGGAGGGCAGGACTCAGCAGAAATGGCTACACCAATATCCTCCTCTTCATTTTGACCCCAATACTCCCCCTTATCTCTAGTCAGACAGACTGGTGTCAGCTAAAGAGCTAGAGCTGGTGTAGGTCATCTCAGGAGGGTGTCCAGAAGGATGCCCGCATGGCTAACGAGCCAAGTTAGAGAGGCTGTAAAGGGCAAGGAAGCTTCCTTCCGTAAATGGAAGTCTTGCCCTAATGAGGAGAATAAAAAAGAACATAAACTGTGGCAAAAGAAATGAAAGAAGGTGATACTGGAGGCCAAGAGAGACTATGAGGAACACACGGCCAGCAGCATTAAGGGGAATAATACAGTTGGCATCCTTCAGTCTTGGAAGACTATGGTATCGGGCTCTGAATGGTGGTTAGTGTCCTCTCCAGTGAGTGAAGCCTGGGTAAAGTAGATATGGAGGATAGACTGTTACCATGTAGCAAATCCCCCTCTCCATGTCGCTGAAATGGTCCAATAGAAAGGCAGAAACCAATATGGCTGGTTCCAGCGACGTCGCAGGAGTTGCCAGAACGTGACTGTGTTCAGCCATGAACTGCCTCAGGGACTCCGGCTCCAGATTTTGCCTCGAGGTTGACTCCTGAAGTCTTTTCCATAACTGAATGCAGCCACAAAGCAGTGGAGGTTTGGGATCAGAGTCTGAGAGAAGGGGAATAATAAAAGCTTCTTCAAATATGTTAGAAGCAGGAAACCCGCCAGAGAAGTGGTTGGCCCTCTGGATGGTGAGGGAGGGAAAGGGGAGATAAAAGGAGACTTGGAGATGGCACAGAAATTAAATGAGTTCTTTGCATCTCTCTTCATGGCAGAAGACCTCGGGCAGATACCGCTGCCCGAACAGCCCCTCCTGACCAAGGAATTAAGTCAGATAGAGGTTAAATGAGAAGATGTTTCAGGCCTCATTGATAAATTAAAGATCAATAAGTCACCGGACCCAAATGGCATCCACCCAAGAGTTATTAAAGAATTGAAGAATGAAGTTGCTGATCTCTTGACTAAAATATGCAACTTGTCCCTCAAAACGGCCATGGTGCCAGAGGATTGGAGGACAGCAAATGTCACACTGATCTTTAAAAAGGGAAGGTGAGGGGACTCGGGAAACTATAGGCCGATCAGCCTAATATCTACACCAGGTAGGATGGTGGAATGCCTCATCAAAGATAGAATCCCAAAACACATAGACAAACAAGCCTTGCTGAGAGAAAATCAGCATGGCTTCTGTAAGGGTAAGTCTTGCCTCACAAAGCTCTCTGAATTCTTTGAAAAGGTCAACAGGCATGTGAATGCAGGAGAACCCGTGGACATTATATATTTGGACTTTCAGAAGGTGTTTGAGATGGTCCCGCTCCAAAGGCTACTGAGAAAACTCCACACTCAGGGATTTTGAGGGCAGGTCCTCTCCTGGATTGAGAACTGGTTGAAGACCAGGAAACAGAGAGTGGGTGTCAGTGGGCAATTTTCACAATGGAGTGAGGTGAAAAGCGGTGTGCCCCAAGGATCTGTCCTGGGACCAGTGCTCTTCAACCAATTCATAAATGACCTGGAGACAGGGTTGAGCAGTGAGGTGGCTAAGTTTGCAGAGGACACCACACTTTTCCGAGTGGTGAAGACCAGAAGTGACTGTGAGGAACTCCAGAAGGATCTCACCAGACTGGCAGAATGGGCAGCAAAATGGCAGATGCGCTTCAATGTCAGTAAGTGTAAAGTCATGCACATTGCGGCAAAAAATCAAAACTTCACATATAGGCTAATGGGTTCTGAGCTGACTGTGACAGATCAGGACAGAGATCTTGGGGTCCTTGTGGACAGCTCGATGAAAGTCTTGGCCCAATGTGCAGCGGCAGTGAAGAAGGCCAATTCTATGCTTGGGATCATTAGAAAAGGTATTGAGAACAAAACTGCTAATATTATAATGCCACTGTACAAATCTATGGTAAGGTCACACCTGGAGTATTGCATCCAGTTCTGGTCACACATCTCAAAAAGTACATAGTGGAAATGGAAAAGGTGCGAAAGAGAGCGACTAAGATGATTACTGGGTTGGGGCACCTTCCTTATGAGGAAAGGCTACGGCATTTGGGCCTGTGCAGCCTAGAAAAGAGGCGCCTGAGGGGGGACATGATTGAGACGTACAAAATTATGCATGGGAAGGATAAAGTGGATAGAGAGATGCTCTTTACTCTCTCACATAACACCAGAATCTGGGGACATTCACTAAAACTGAGTGTTGGGAGGGTTAGGACAAACAAAAGAAAATATTTCTTTTCTCATTGTGTAGTTGGTCTGTGGAACTCCTTGACACAGGATGTGGTGACAGCATCTGGCCTCGATGCCTTTAAAAGGGGATTGGCAAGTTTCTGGCAATCATGGTTACAAGCCATGATGTGTATGTGCAACCTCCTGATTTTAGAAATGGGCTATGTCAGATGCAAGGGAAGCACCAGGATGAGGTCTCTTGTTATCTGGTGTGCTCCCTGGGGCATTTGGTGGGCCACTGTGAGATACAGGAAGCTGGACTAGATGGACCTATGGCCTGATCCAGTGGGGCTGTTCTTATGTTATATGTAGAGTCTCTGGCTTAACATACTAGGTACCTTCAAGAAAGATTTGGTTAATGGTTCTACTGGTATGTTGTTTACAGTGCACTTACTGTTATGGTGTTTAGAAAAAGATTGTGAAGACCAGGATTAAAAAGTTAATGAATAAAAATGTATCTTATGATCATTTACTGTATTTTAAATAAACTAGAGACTGTACAGTTATTAGGTATCAATTACTGGTAGGTTATTTTTCAGGATCAGGTCCTGGATAAAATCAGATAAAATTATAGTCAGGTACCCTGCTAAGTTTAACCCCCCTGCTGCCGCTGACTTATCTGAGGGTCATAGAAAATTCCATGATTTTGGCTCAGAACCTGCCCTTGACTTATTAGTGAGATTGACTTGCTTGCAGTGAATTGAACTTATCTCTCTGTCACCTGCAGTATGCAGTAGAGGCTGTACCAGCATCGCTGAACCCTGTGGGCTTCCTTTAGTCACGACTGGGCCCTAAAAGCTTTCTAATGCATTCCAGTGCTCTGCTTCTAGGACTTGTCTTCCCCTCTCCGCACACAAGCCGCCTAAATCCTACACATCACTCAGAAGTAAGTCCCACAGTATTCAATGGGATTTATCCCCAGGTATGTTTGCAGGCGACTGCAGTGAGATGGAAGCCTGGGTGGTTCTGTGTCTGTATATATATATATATATATATATATTTTAATAGGGCTGTGTTTGGAAGGCTTAAGCTCCTTGCTCAATGTTGGCTCTGTCAAGGTGTTTGTTCTGCCAAGGTGCAAAATATCTGTGCAATGCCTGACTCAGAGCAGGGGGCAATACTCAGTTGAATTATTCCCTTGACCTCTGGACCACTGATGTCCAGCCTCACCCATTCCAGCAAGCATATCAGATGGGCAAAAGTGTTCAGCGCTAATGCTTAGGCTGAAACTCTGCTCTGTGTTCTTGATCTCACTGCTGCCCTGGTCTGCTGATGAGACTTGCCATGGACACCCCGACCCCCACCCCCCTGAACAGCAAGCAAGTGTTTGTATCAGTAGCCAGTTCAGCTACTGGGTGGGTGATTATCTAAAAGAATTGCTGTATTTAAAAGGAGAAAGACGTTTCAAGCCTTTTAAAACGCTCCAGATCAGACAGGCAATCAAATCAGAAAGTGAAAGTACATCAAGGCAGACGGAAGTGGCCTGGAGGGGTCTTTCCGGGGGGTTGGGGGGGCAGCAGTTGAAGTGGGCTGCGAGAAACACCAGCAGTTTCAATGGAAGGCCCTGTGCAAACATACTGCAGCCTGTGCTCAGTCCTTTCCCGCCAAAGGGGAGTCGTTTCGGAATGCAGTGCTTGGAAATGCAGCCAGATCATCTGCTGGGGGTTAACAGATCACCCAGGCCAGGAACATCTTCCCAATGGAAGGATCTGGCCCGGAAGTGGACTGGACCACTGGAAGCACCAGAGGAAAAAGTTTAGCATTATGGAGAAGGAGAGAACAGATTCACCACCAGCGGGAGGTGCTGGGAGGGGCGGCAGGAGAGGGCTGTGGCCGAGCACAGGAGGCCCTGCCTCCCCGTCTGCAAAAGGGAAGGGAGCAGGTTGCTGAGCCCCCCCGTCCCACCACCGAGGCTGAATTCGGGGTTCTCCGACCCGCAGAATGAGGACCCGCCCAGGGAAGTTCTCTGTATCCCCCCAGGACGGCCAGGCTGCAGCCCTGCCCCTCCCGCCGAGCTCCAGGACTCCGGTCCCCTTACGCAGCCAGGTGGCTTCGCGGAGCTTCTCCGCCTGCCCCCTGCGGTCGACGGCCTCCAGCACCTCCGCGGCCACTTCCAGGGCGTAGTCCTCGGTGTAGTAGCCCAGGAGCAGGTCGCAGAGGTCCAGGGCGTCCGCCTTCTCCAGCCTCCCCCGGGGGATGTTCGCGTAGCCCTCCTGCAGGGGGATCTCGCTCAGCTTCATCCTGAAGCGCTTCAGCTCCTGTTCCCGGAGGTCCTGCAGCGCGCCCAGCAGCCGGTCCCGCGCCGTCCGCGCCATCGCAGCGCCTCTCCGGGGAGGGCGGGACTGGAGGGCGGCTGGGTGCCTCGGTCACGCCGATCGGGGGCGGGAGGCGGGCTGGAGGCAGCGCGCACCGCTCGCCTGCTCCCTCCCCGCGCCGGCGGCAGGAGGAGCGCGCAGGTCCTGCTCGGAGCTTTCCTGCCCGCCTGGGCCGAGGGGGGCCGTGCGCGCCTGCAGGGCAGGGAGGCCGAGCGAAGGGGCTGGCGCTGTGCTTCGGGAGCGGCACTTGGGCTGCAGGTGCGCGCGCGCTCAGCCTCGAAGCCGCCTGGGTGACCGGGGCCAGGCACTGCCTCTCAGGCTGCAGTCCTCTTCTACACACCTCCCTGGGAGTAAGGCCCATAGATCCCGGTGGAACTTACTTCTGAGTAGACATACACAGCATTGGGCTGAGACTCACCTACCTCGCAGGGTTGTTGTAAGGGCAAAAGTGGGGGAGGAACTCTGTACACCACCCTGAGCTCCTTGGAGGAAGATCGAGATAAAAATGTGGAAAATAAGAGTGCTTTAGCCTTGGAGCACCTGAAGGTGCGCTTGCATCTTCTCCTCGGCTGGGCCAGTCTGGTTTTCAGGTTGTCGGATCTTGTGATCTGTCCTCCAGACCCCTTCGCCCTGCCAAATGAGAAGGAGCTCCAGGCAGTCGCCCATGCGCCTGAACGGCCATGATTATGTGCCAGGAGCCTTCAGAACTGTGCTGTGTGGCATGTGCTTCATTGTGTGTTTGTGTGTTCTGGTCTGCTTTCTGTCACAAACATCACCCTTGGGGTCAGGGAAGGACCAGGAGGATTCCCAAAGCCAGGAAGGATGCAGCCCACACCCTCCTCCACCAACCCAATCCACCAAACCCCCAAGGACAGTGTGCTCTGCTTATATCACCACAAGCATCCCAGGTTCTTTTAAAATACATTTCCTTGGTCAAAATATTTCACTTAATCTTCATTTATAAGGTTTTTATTAGGAAACTTTAAGGGAGCTCCAATTGCTCCAAAGACATTAATACATGCATTACAGTAGAATAAAACAAGAAAAGGTTAGCTAACTAAACAAACTAAAAGTTACCAACATTACAGGTCAGCCATATAACATTTCTTCCAGCACAAAAGCTGCCAGCCCCAGCTTGCTTGCTTCCTTCTGCTGTTCCTGTGAAGAACTCTCTGAGGACCCACACCCAGGTTTTATTCTCTAAATCAGGGGTGCCCAAACCCCAGCCCTGGGGCCACTTGCGGCCCTCGAGAACTCCCAATGCAGCTCTCAGGGAGTCCCCAGTCTCCAATGAGCTTCTGGCCCTCTGAAGACTTGCTGGAGTCTGCACTGGCCAGACGCAACTGCTCTCAACCTGAGAGCAACTGTTTGACCTCTCACATGAACTGTGGGATGAGGGCTCCCTCCACTGCTTGCTGTTTACATCTGTGATTCAGTAACAGCAGCAAAGGAAAGGCCAGCCTTGCTTTGTGCAAGGACTTTTATAGGCCTTGAGCTATTGCAAGATCTTCATTCATTCATATAAGTTCATCTTTAATATATTCATTTATGTAAACTTATGTAAATTAATTCTTCCCCCCCCCCAACACAGTGTCAGAGAGATAATGTGGCCCTCCTGCCAAAAACTTTGGACACCCCTGCTCTAAATTAGCAATAAACTACACCTGGGTAGCCTCAGATCTTCTGCTCAGCAACCAGCTTAAACCATCTTAAGGGAAAAGGCACTTGCCCCACCCCATGACACTTTCCAAAAAGGGGAAACCACCCTAGTGTTCAGCTCAATATTTCAGGCATGAGAAAAGTGGTCAGCATTACAAGTGGTGAAGGGAAAGGTGACTGTCCTTTTTGTTCAGTATCTTCTTTCAAAGCTTTCCTAGAGCATCTTCTTCAGCTGCTTTGGGGGGATCACCTTTAACGTTCTGCCCAGACTTGGGTTATGCTTTAGAATCCAGGAAACAGGATATCATAATAGAACCAACTTATGCCCTGAAAGTGTCTGTGCCAAAGTGGCAGCTTCAGACTGTCCCTCAAGGGTTTCAGCTCCCCCTTGAGATACAACCAAAGAATGGCTAGACCCCATCAAAATTCATAAGACGTGTCATTAATTTCAGTTGGTCCTAGTCATACTCATTGCATATCACCTGCTAACATTTTTAAACAGGTTGTGTCAAATCAAATCTTTATTATGGTCTCAGACCAGCGAAAAACAGGTTTTGTGTTCTTTGGATTCCAATAAACCTGTCCTTTAGTTTGTACACATCAAATTTGCATAATTCTTTACCTGAAAAGGCCATTTGTCTTCCCGTCTCTGTCACTATCCAGAGCTAGAGAGCCCACATCTTAAGAATCAAGCAGCAGGGGCAAGGGGGTGGTGTAGTAAGACAGGGCAACCCACCCCTTCCTGAATAAGCTGAGACCAAGTGAATACAATTTGAAAGTGAAAGAAGTTTATTTAAAAAATGGAGTAATTTAAACAATGAATGGAAAAGTGCAAGAGATAAAAACAGGCATTGATCAATTAGCAAAAGATGCTCAAACAATACAAAACAACAAAGGATAGTGGCTACTGCATCTGGATAACTCAAGAGCTTCTTCAGGATCCTGAGGCATGACAGAAGCCTGTGGCTCACACAGATGTTATAGTCCATTGGGGGGGGGGGAGGCTAGACATTTCAGGTTTGATGTTCTCAGTTGCATTTATTTCACTATGACCAATCAGTAGCCTCAATGTCCTTTCTAAGAAAGCACTGCCAATTTGCTAAGCCTATCTGCCTGTTGTTTGAGGTTGGCAGCTTTCAGCACCTCAATGGTCAACTCTATGGCATAATCTGAGTAGTATTGAAACAGCAGGTTTTTCAGGTCCAAGGGATCTGCGTGCTGTAACCGTCCTTCGGGGATGTTGTCAAAGCGCTCCTTGACAGGGAAGTTACGGAGTTTGTCCTTGAATCTTTTCAGGTCCTCCTCCTTCAAGTCCTCCAGAATATATGTCAGGTGGTCAAGCTTGGTCTTTGGTCTGCTACTGAGTGTTGCTGGTCAAGAAAACCAAAGCCACAGTTTGAGATCAGCATGTATGGTCCTGGCAGCCTTCTCAAGCATCCTCATTGCAATGACTGGCACAGATGATGATAAATATTTATATATTGCTTTTCAACAGTATAGTTAGTATATGAACTATTCTTTGTGGTTTTACTTTCTGGGGCCTACAGGAAAGCTGGGGACAGTTTTTAAGAGAAGGTGATTTGAGAGAAGCTGGGATTTCCCAGGGTGAGCAGGTATGTTTCCCAGCAAGGAGATGCAGCAGTGGGGAAGGCTGATGTGCTGCAGCTTGAGGGGAATGGCTTGTGTCTTCCTTCTGGTTTTCACCGCTTGCACTGCATCCTAATGAAAAAGGGGTAACACATTTTCCCCTTATCAGAGGTATCATACAGGAAACCTTTTATCTTTCGTAGTCCTTTTGGAGGAGAATTTATAACGTTTGTGGTATCTGAGAATGTCAAGGCCTAGAATAATTGCTGCAAAATCTGCCAAGCCTGCACACAGGGCTGGCACAAGAGGCCCTGATGCCTGAGGCGGCATTCCAAATGCTGCCCCCCTTACCCGATGATGTGCCAGCCTCTGCTCCTCCCACTCTCCAGTGTTCTGCCCCAGCACTCTCCTCTCCAGCCTTCCACACTTTCTCTTCCTCTCCGTCCCACTCTTCCTTTACCAACCCAGGGAGTGGAACAGCAGCACAGGAGGTAGGAAGGGGGGCAGAGATTGGCATTTCCCACCAACATGCTTCCTGAGGTGATCGTTGGTGTCATGAAAGGGCCGACCCAACCTGCACATTCTATGGCATTCTCACTCCGGAAATCTACAATTCATTCCAGTGCACCGGAATAAGGAGTGGGGGAGCAGGATGGTGCTTGGGTTTTACTCCCACTCTATAGTCATGTGGATTATGTGGTAGGATCTAAGTCATGCCTCTGTAATACCTGATTCTGCTTTTTCAGGTGTTGCCCCAGAAGTGCAAGGCTCTTCCTGAATTAGCACATCCTCTAGAAGAAAAGAGAAGAAATAGGAATGGAACTTTTCTCCCAAAACAATTCTCTTCACACTGGGTGTTCTCACAATCAGGGAAGGGTAATGCTGCCCCTCTGAGTATCATCTTCCTCTGACTCACATATATGGCCAAAGCACCTGCTAATTCAAATGCACCTACATAAGAACAGCCTCACTGGATCAGGCCATAGGCCCATCTAGTCCAGCTTCCTGTATCTCACAGCGGCCCACCAAATGTCCCGGGGAGCACACCAGAAAACAAGAGACCTGCATACTGGTGCCCTCCCTTGCATCTGGCATAGCCCATTTCTAAAATCAAAGCATTCCTCCGAGTGCTTAGGACTGGCCGGGTCTCTTTTAAATCAAATATAGTTGCAGGAAATAACAGCTCTGGGGAAGAGATCTGTGCATGTATTTTACACACACACACAAAAGTCATTTTTCCCTCCCTATCCTCTATGATGAGAGGCTCTGGACTCATCAGCAGTTTGCCGCCTCAACTGCTGACACTGTACTTTTCCTTACCAGTTTAGATGCTCCAGAGCCTGTTTCTCTGGAGCTCAAAATTCATGGCTTCTGGCACCTTGATTTTCACTTGCACACTGTAATCCAGGAGTCTTCTAACTATGGCCTGGTGTCCACAACCAGCCCATAGCAAGATTTTATCCGGCCCTCAGCAACTTAAAATATTTTTTTTTCCCAATCATGTGGTCAGACAGTTAATATGTGCAGTTCTGTCTGCTGTGCTCCTTTCCCTATAGCTAGATTGGTGAAAGCCTGGCTAACCTTCATTTTTAGTCACGTGGGCCATATGCTTTGAGAGACTGGTGTACCAAGGCAGGGTCAAGGGGGACAAATGCCCCAGGGTGTAATACCTGCAGGGGCAGCAGTGCATTCCTCACCCTCCCACTACCTTTCTTCCCCCACACAGAGGCCTACTGAGGGCCTTGAAGCACCACTTCCAGAACTGCTGTGAACTCACTAGATCAGTGTGTCTCAAACCTGTGGGTCAGGACCCACTAGGAGGGTCATGAGCCAATTTCAAGTGGGTCCCTATTCATTTCAATATTTTATTTTTAATACTTTAGACTTGATGCTACCATGGTATGTGACTGCAGTTAGGGAAATGTTACAGACCTGTGCTTTTAACAAGCTACTATGTATATTCTTTTAACAATGATAGTCAATGGGACTTACTCCTGGGTAAGTGTGGGTAGTATTGCAGCCTAGGATTGTTAAAAATGTTCCTGCTTGATGATGTCATTTCCGGTCATGACATCACTTCCTGTGGGTCCTGACAGATTCTCATTCTAAAAAGTGGGTCCCGGTGCTAAATGTGTGAGAACCACTGCTACAGTCACATGGATTATGTGGCAGGATCCCAGCCATGCCTCCGTAATACCTGATTTTGCTTTTTCAGGTGTTGCCGCAGAAGTGCAAGGCTCTTCCTGAATTAGCACATCCTCTAGAAGAAAAGAGAAATATGAATGGAACTTTTCTCCTGAGACAATTCTCTTCACACTGGGTGTTCTCACAATCAGGGAAGGGTAATGCTGCCCCTCTGAGTATCACTCATCAGATAATTAAATACCCTCCTCCTCTGACTCACATATATGGCCAAAGCACCTGCTAATTCAAATGCACCTCAAAGCATTCCTCAAAGTGTTTAGGACTGACCAGGTCTCTTTTGAATCAAATATGGTTGCAGGAAATAACAGCTCTGGGAAAGAGATCTGTGCATGTATCTTACACACACACACACACACACACACACACACACACACAGAGTGACAAAACACAAAAATAATCTGATTGCAGTCATATGGATCATCTCAAATTGCACTGCTGTGAAGACAACATGACATCTTAAACAGAGAAAATCTTCAAGTATGGTGTGTTGGTCAGGAGTTGGCAAGCAAGGGTCCAGCTTGGAGCCTTATAAAACAGACAGGGTAAAACTCCAGGATCAAGTAGGAAAGTTTCTGTAAAATGGGAGGAAACGGGAATTCCCCCCTTCCAGTAGTCTAATGCAAGATGGCTTCATTGCATCCACCCGTGCAAACATGGCACCGCACACAGTCCATACCTGGATCCAACCAAGTATCCCAAAGCAAGCAAAGATCTTCCTTTTTTTTCACACTGAGGCGTACTTCATTTCTGTATCGTAGTTTAACTTCAACAAAGGACTGTAGTTGTCCTGGGCTCTTGTAGAAAAAGCCAAGCTCCTGTTGAAGAAGGAGGTAGGAAGCCTTGTGAGATGCAATGACTCTGAGGTCATGGACCGCAATCTCAGTACCAGGTAACTGTTAATCCAAGGCTATTCTAAACACGCTTGAAGGTTGTCATTGTAATAAATCATGTGTCCCTATCAATACTATCCAACAATGGTATTATATGTATAAATATGATCCCAAATATGATTATATGTATAAATATGATTCACTCCCGAATTGGCCTTTTCAGCCACACTAGACGCTGTTCCAGAACCACCTTTCAGAGCGCGATATCATAGTCTTTCGAGACTGAAAGTTGCCAACTAACTAACTAACATGATCCCAAGAAGCTTTACTGTTGCAAGTTAACAAATCTGACTCTCAGAAGCAGCAGAAAGTGTTACAATATAATGCCAGATGGCTGTAGACATTTCTGTTTGAGTGAAGAAGCAGCTGTGTTACCATCTATGGCAGAGCCAGTTAACGGAGTCTTCTGGATACTAAAGTGCCAGGTAACTGTGCTGTTACTGTACTATGTTTTATTATTCATATAAAACACACATCACATTTTACAGAGTAACATCAGCTAGCAAGACAGGCCAGTTATAGCCTTGGTAGACCCTGACAGTAATGCGAAAGTCCTTCGACATTCCAGCGACAGCCTGCGCACGACTCGTCTCAGACTACTTGCTTCTGTACTTTTGCTTTTGCCGTACGATAAGAAATATGCACAGCCGCAATCGTGGTAACTTCATGTGGTAAATCAAAAGTAACTTCCCCCATCATAGAATGCGAGAGTCAGAAGGGACCTTGGAAGTCATCTAGTGCAACACCCTGCTCAGCGCAGGTGACTACAGCATTCCTAGCAGATTGCCATCCACCCTCTGCTTAAAAACCTCCAATGAAGAAGCGCCCACAACTAAATGAGGCAGACTGTCCCAATATTGGACAACACTTCCAGTTATGTAATTGTTTCTCATGTCTAAGTTAAATCTACTTCCTTGTAGAACCCATTCGTTCTAGCCCTGCCCTCAGGAACCACCAAAAGCAACCCCCCCTTCTATGTGACAGAACCTCCAATGAAGAAGAGCCCACAACTACATGAGGCAAACTGTCCCAATACTGGTCAACTCTTCTAATTAGGAAATTGTTTCTCAGGTTTATCCTAAATCTACTTCCTTTTGAAGTTTCAACCCATTGGTTCTAGTCCTGCCCTCAGGAACCACCAAAAGCAACCTTCCCCTTCTTCAGTGTGACAGCCCTTCAGACAGCTACCATATTTCCCCTTAGTCCTCTCTTCTCCAGGCTAAACACACCAAGCTCTTATAACTGTCCATCACCTCTGAATCAGCTCTCTTCTGCATCTGGAAGGCTGCATGCTTACTCAAGTGAAGAGGGTTACAAAGACTGTTCAGCACTAGATTATACACACATCCATGAAATGATGTATTTACTGACTTTTGGGGTTATCCTGAGTTCAGGGCAGCTGGACACAGTGCAGCAAGTGCCAACATATAGGGGCTTCTCTATTTGAGGGGGTTTCCAAACATGTGATGATTTCTGCCTTTCCTCCTCAGTTTTGATGGCCTGTTTGAAGGGAAAGGAAGAACTTCTCACCAAAGTTGACAAGGCAAAACACCAACATGAAGCAACATTATATTGTCTCTATTGGAATCCATTTAAATCAGGCAAATTGGAGCCTCTAAGAGAAACTTTCCTTCACTCTAGAGAAGAAGTGCCAGAGGGGGGACATGTTTGAGATGTACACAGTTATGCAAGGGATGGATAGAGTGGCTAGAGGGATGTTCTTTTCCCTCTTACAGAACACCAGAACAAGGGAACATCCACTAAATTGAGTGTTGGGAGAGTTAGAATAGACACAAGTAAATATTTCTTGACCCAGCGTATAATTAGTCTGTGGAACTCCTTGCCACAGGATGTGGTGATGATCTGGCCTAGACGCCTTTAAAAGGAGTTTTGACAGATTTCTAGAAGAAAAGCATCACAGATTACAAGTTACAATGGCTACATGCAGCTTCCTGGTTTTAGGATATCCTAGAATGCCAGGTGCAAGGGAGTGGAACAAGAATGCAGGTATCTTGTTGTCTTGTTTGCCCACTGAGGCATCTGGTGGTCTGCAGAGGACGGGAGGAGGCAATCAGGGGCGAGGGAGCAGGGTGGGAGAAGGGCTCCACTGGATCCTGAGCTCCGTGTTGGACTGCGCAACCCAACATGGAGGCTCTTGATTCTGCGCGAGCCCAAGGGTTGCCGCAGAATTGAGCAGTACCCTATTGTGGGGTTACTTTCCTTACCCAGGGGAAGGGAGAGAACATGCCCTTCCCCCAAGTTGCAGCCAGTGGCTGCCCGGTTGCATTTAGGATGCTGCGGTGGCCCTGCGTGCCAGGCAGTTTAGGATTGGGCTGTCCATTGGTTCATGTTTAGTTTTACAGTTAGCAACAGAAGGTGTGGTGGAGTGATGTGTACCTAGGGACCGATGAGCTTTTTTGACAGTCCTGATTCCACTGTGCTGAAAGATACAAGGAAGGATTTCCATTTATGTAGTCCCTGAAAGCATTCTAGTTGATGTACTACCATTCCCCAAGAACCATCTCCATTAACTTGTCCTGTCCTGTCCTTCCTGGTGCTCGATGATGATGATGATGATGATGCTATAGCAATTAGCTCTTTGTCAGTTCTCACCTTTATAATGGAAGAGTCATTAGGGATCAGATAGAGATGAAGGGTTGTGATCTTCTTCTTTGCTTGGTAAAGCAGCACCACAGAATGGAAGGGAAAGCATTTATTGTAGATGTGTGCATACACCACGCTCAGAAGAGAAAATGTGGGATCTTCCAGCACAGCATGAAATGGGCTAACTCGTGCTGGTTCCTCCGGGATCATCCCACCATCCACGAAGTGAGCAATTTTCAGGTGAGAAATGTCAGCCTTTCCTTCTGCAAATAGATCAGAGGACAACAAAGGTTTTCATCTATTTTTAGTGACACACGGCGATGCGGGAAAAACTCCCCTGGGTGAGTTCTGGAACATAGAAATGAGAAGCCAGGCTAATGCCAACCATGGACCAGAAGTGATGTTGCCTAAAGCCTAAGAGAAGCAGTACAGGTGGGTTAGTCTCTGATTGCCATTGGCTGAAATAGTCGTGTCTTGCAGGTGTGGCAGAAGAGGGCCTGGAGAAGCAGAGGGTTAGGAAAGGAGGAGATGGAGCTGAGAAAGCAGCAGGCCAAGTGAAGCAGGTAGGAAATGTGACTTCCACAGCTGAGGCATCTAACCTGCCTGAGAAAGGATTCCATGTTATGGCTTATCTTCCCCCTTCAAAACTACCCTACCTGTGAGACACACAAAATGAGGGAGGTGAACAGCTGCCACCTCCTCTGCTGGATCTGCCTGGATGTCAAACAATGGACCAGCCACCATCCACTGATGCTTCTCAGCCTTGCTCAAGTGGGTATCCCAGGAACAAAAGGCGTATTCAACAGTCACCGCTGCCTTCACCTCAAACCTGAGTTCAGTTACAGAGCAGAGGAAGGTGCCTGCCTTGGGGAGGTGGATTCTGCAGGTCATGGGGGGAGGGAGGGGAGGAATGGGAAAGCATAATTAGTTTCCCAGAGAGTCTGAGAGGAAAGTAATTAGATTCTAATTGGACAGACAAATAAGCCAGATGTGGAGGAAAATTTAATACAACAAAGACAAAATTGTTCCAATTGACACTCTGAAAGATTTACTCCATGTAGTGGCACAAGAGAGCCACTGCTAACCAAACAAGGAGATAGTCAGCTGGCACTGTAAGGTGTACAGAAGGATACATGAGATTAAATAGCTCTTTGAGAAATACAATCATAAGCAAACCAATCACCATTCAAAATCGCTTTCCTAAATGTCTGGGGGGTGATTGCCTGACAAAGCGCAGCAGTTTAAAAAGTGCAGGTAAAAAGAGGAAATCATAATTTTCAGCTATGCCACTCGCAGCCCAGCCCTACCTGTGGTAATGCAGTCACACCAAAGGGGCATGCATTGGGGCATGGCGGAGTTTCAGGCCCAGGATGTCTCCTCCAGGTAAGGGAACATTTGATCCCTTCCCTTAGGGTAAACCTTTGCCATGCATGAGATTTGTGCAAGTTACTTTGCTGCAAAAGCCTTTTCCCTTTTTGCCTGTGTAGTCATGACTGGCTCTGAAGGTGACGAGAAGCGGTCGTTTACATCAGCGGCAAGGCACCTCAAGAAACTCAGCATTTTGCCCCCCCTCCAGGAAAGCCAGTGCTTCTAACACAAAATTGTGGAGGACATTTAATAAAAGAGAGACCAAATTGCCCCAGAGAACACTCTGAGATATTTATTCCACGTAATTTTACAATATTTGATTTGCCCCTGAACAACCTGAGTCAGATTTCAGTCCTGGATGATAAACCCAGGAGATGCTTACTCCAGACCCCAACGGACTGAATTCCTAGAATAAGTGTTAAAAGGGACATAGAGTTTCTAGAAAACTTCTAGAATACAGGAATAATTGTAGGAAAATTGTGGGTCTGTGGATATGAGCAAATTCCTCAGAGTTTTTGAATAGGGTTACACATATACTCTCTAGTCTACATTGAAAGGATTCTCCTCACAAATTGACATCAGGCTCTAAACCCTTTCAGGAGAGTCACTCTGGATCCTCACCTGTATGTCTTCATTTCTCCATTAGCATCTGCAACAACCTCTGGTTGTACTTCTGGACATGTCTGGAAAACAGATGATAGCATTTAAAAAATGAGTCACTGGAGGCGGGGACCTACTGACTGACCTTGTGGAATTTGAGTTCTTTGCCATTCTGACACAGTTCAACAAGATTTCCAGAACTCCTAAATAGAATGCCAACTAAATTTCAGGTCTGCAGTCAGCAAGGCCTCCAGCTAGAGTTTGCAGTCATTCTTATTCCTCTGTATTATCAAAATTAGGGGCCAGAAGGGAAGATTTCCAGAGAGGACTGAAACTCAGAGATGCTAAATGCATCTCTTGACTTGAAAGGCCTGGATTATAATTCCAGTAATTGAGGATAAAACTCCTGCCTCCCAAGAGAGTTCTCGTTTTCTATCTCACTTCCATTTTAAACCATTGGATCTAACCCCATTTTACAGATAAAGTGATGAAAGCTGAATATCTAACTACAATCTCCAAAAACCCACCCAGGATACTAAAGGCCTGATCCAAACATGCAGCTCTGTCATCAGAACTGGTGTCACGAAAACTGCTCCAGAACAGCATAGAGTCATGTGCTTTTGGAGAACCTCCTCAGATGTTGGGGAGGACCTCACATGCAGAAATGATGAAAAGTCCTGCCAGCATCACTAAGTCAGTGGGGTGAGTGGTGCAGGGCAGGGGAGTGGGAGGATCAGGGTGGATTGGGGGAGGGATGGGGAAGTGTCATAAATGGGAGGGGGTGGCACTTGGCATGGACAACTTGCAGCACATGCTACCCCACTTGGAGTCAGCCAGCTTGCCCCCTTTGTCTCCTCACACCAGCTAAAGAGCTGCCACAGATGCAAAAAGACCCATTACCAATCATGAAGCTTACAGAGGGGTAACAGAAAATTTTTTTCCAGGGAAAATGATAGGATTGGGCTGTAAGTGATAGCAGTAGAATGAGGCATATTCAGAATAGGGGCTAAAATGTGGTTTGAGACCCCCACGCCAAAGAGATTTGGCCATGCTTTACTGCCTCTGTAGACAGCTATGTGGGAATGTAACAGCATCCTAGGAGGGGATGCAGTGGCATAGCTGATGATTGTGTAGCCCGGTGCCAAGCTCAAAATGATGCTCCGGAAGTGACGTCATAACCGGAAGTGACGTCATGCCCAAGCATTTTACAAAGTGCAAATTGGGGGGAAACCTGCCTCCTCCCCCTAGCAGCAAGCCATCCACTTGCTCTGCCATACCAGTGGCATAGCTAAGGCATCTGTCTGCTACCTGAGGTCAAAGAAGATTTGTAGCCACCTCAAGATAAAATCAAATTTAATTATGTAAGGGTGCAATCCTAACCCCTTATGTCAGTGCTTTCCAGCACTGAAATTAGGGCAATGCAGCTCTGAGCTAAGGGGACAAACATTCCCTTACTTTCAGGAGGCCTCCATGAGTGACACCCAACTGCAGGATGCAGCACATGTCCCACTGGCACCGCTATGCCAGTGCTGGAAACCGCTGACATAAGGGGTTAGGATTGCACCCCGAATACATAAAACCTGTGCCCCTGATTAGTTTAAGGCACTGTGCCAGGGTGAAGAGGGACAATTATTTCTCCCTGCTAAATATAAGAAGAGCACCACTTGAAAAAGCGCCTCTTTACACAGTTAGCAGGTGTAATTCTATTATGATACATGGAAACGAGAGCTCATATTAACACCTTATTGGTTCCATGCTATATCATAACAACATGTAATTGGCTCTCAGAACAATCAGTCTCATAGGTCAGTTCTGAGTCAAGAAAATCCACTTTTTATTCCACAAGACAGTTGGTTAATTGGTAAATCTGGTTAATTGACCGTAATGTTTGATAGACTACTGATATTCCAATGCAGTTTGTTTCACTGAATTCTGCATTACATTATGTTTCCAATGATATATAACATGATGGTATTATTCATACATACCAAGATTTTCACAATTTTGGTCACTAGTGTCAAGCTCGGTTTGTTGCCCCCCTAAAGTTTGATGCCCAGTGCAGTTACTACGCCCTAAACCCCCTTAGTTACACCACTGAGGGGATGCATCCTAGCACTGCAACAAAGGCCCTTACCTGCTCATTCCTACACAAGTAGCATTTGTCCTTTGCAAGGGTGTCAGGGATCAAGCCCTCTTTGCTGCATTTCCTTTCTGCAATGCAAATAGTTGTTAGAGATTAGCAGCATGGGCCCAGCAGTTTCTTATTGATCAGACAAAGAAGATCTTATCTCTTGGAAAGTCTGAGCTTCAACTCCTAAGATCTTCCCATGGTGCACCAGTCTCAGCCACATCCAGTGGTTTGGTTTATCATTTAATGAGTGGGAAAGTGTGTATGAATTGCTTGCCTTATTTATCAGTGATTTAACAGGCATTATCCAATACACCTCAACATTACCCAGAGGAGCTCAAGGCATTGCTTGTGCTAGCAAAGAAGTCAAAACATAAGGGCCCAATCCTATCCAACTTTCCTGCACTGATGCAGCTGTGTCAATGGGGCACGTGCTGCATCATGGGGTGGAGAGGCAGTCACGGAGGCCTCCTAAAGGCTGCATTGCAGCTGCACCAGTGCTGGAAAGTTGGATAGGTTTGGGCTGTAAGTTAAGCAGCAGTCCTGAACTGTGCTTTGAGTATGATGTTTCTTACAATGCAACTGCAACCTGGAAAGAAAACAGCTGTGTTTTCCCCCAATTAGACTGTCACTCTGCAAACAAGACAACACTTGTACTGCCACAAACAGAATCCTAAATGTCACCCAATCATTGCTTTTCTTCTGCATTTCTGTTCAGTCAGTTTTGTTTTATGCAGATGGTAAAGTGGTGCATTCCACTCAATGGGGCTAACTCATGTCAGTGGCTAATTACTCTATACTTCAGACATTGCTGTGAGTTGATGATCAGTGTGAGTTGAGCACCATCCACTTACCCTCAAGTTCCTTGATCAGGAGATCATTGGTTCTTCTCAGGGCCTCATAGAGACGGTCTTTCCAGTCTCCATTCCAGCCTGGCACCACCTCATAGAGGAGCTCCATTTTTTCCTTGTCAGTGTCCCTCTTCAAGATGTCAGCAAACAAAGAATACTGGATTGTTGTTTCAGTCAGTGATGTTGCCACACGGTTAACCCTAGTGACATTTTCGATCAAATTCTCCTTGTGTCTCTCAACAAAGTGCCCCTCTAAGAAAAGCAAAAACAGGATATAAGAGTCTGGTTTCGGTTTCCAAAGGAAGAGAGGAAGACACCTGATGAAGTGCAGTTCTAGTGTTTCAGAGCAAGAGAAATAAACTACCAGGCACCCAGTCACACACTCAGTCCCCAATATGTTTTGACCTGTTTCTCAAGGGACCACAGGTGGATTAGACATTAGTGAATCCTGATGGCAAATATTCTGCCCTGGCCACGCTGTCTTCTAGAACTGCCAAGCAGTGGACCTCCGGTGCTTCACCGGTGCTAGTCCAGAGCCAGGTTAGCACCGGCAGAGCACCAGTGCTAGGGCCTGCAAATATGCCTTATGGTACATTTGCAACAGTGCATGCCAACAGTGAGCTGGCATGCACTCTGTAAGATTGGGCCCACAGATGGATAAGTCCAAAACCCCCTTTTTAATTTAGTTGGTGGCAACTGCGGCAGAAACCCAGAGGTGCCATCACCATGATCCTGCCATCACCACCAGATCGCCACTCCCCTTAAGGAGGAGTATGGTGATTCACACTGCCCTGGTTGGGAAACACTGGGAAATGACCCTGGTTGGGAAACACTGCCTTAGAGGGAATAGAGCTCTTAGGTTTTTCCAAGTTCTCAGGTTTGCACCTGGCAATTTCTGCACTTGGGAAACAAGAAAGAGGCAACAAATACCCATCAAAACACACATTTTGCTTGGCTTTTGAGGAGGGATGATTTCCCTACTGACACTTTTTAAAATTACAGTATATATATTTGGTTATTCTATGCCAGTTCAATACATTTATTCTTGTTGTGTTACAATTTTTTGTCTGCAACTTATATCATTGATAATAGTTTCTATTTTATTGTCCTTTTTATACATTTTGCTTTGTTATATTTACTGTTTACCACTTTTGAGCTTTTGAAAAATGGTTTAAAAATCTCTTAAATATTCACTCTACCTTCAAGTTCTGCAATGAGGGGTCCATGTGTTTTCTTCAGCACTGTGTAGAGACGGTCTTTCTGTCTCCTGTTCCATGTTGGCACCAGTGTGTACAATTTCTTCATTGTCTTCTCGTTTGAGTCCTCTCTCTGAAATGTTGGAATTTGGAGCCGCCATAAGATTGAGTCAACTCTGGAGACTCGATGTGTCAATTCCTCCTGGTGCTTTTCAATAAAATGTTCCTCTGGTGATAAACACATTACATAACTTTATATTCAGTTTTAGAAATAATAGGATTTGGGGAGACTCCCAGGTGCTTTTAGCCAGAGGCTTATGCAAACAATGTTCCTGGGATGCTCCTTATCTCAACAGTTAAAATATAACTGGTGGTGGAAAAGCTCCTTGCTACTTTTACTGTCATGAACCCTACCAGTATTTGGGGAATAAACACAGATGAAGGGCACAATCCTACCTAATGGGTGCTCTAGCAGAGCGCATGCTTCACTAGTGTGTGAGGCCTCCATGCATTGCAAAAGTGCACTGTAAAGTGCTTTGTGACAGTGTGAAGGCTAGGCGCACTAGTGGGAAGGCCAAGGCCTTCTTGTGCATGCTGGCCCAGTGGAGGATGCCCACTGGAGCAGGCAGGTCCTTTGCCAAGTTGCACAGACGTGGGGGCAGGTGGCAACAGGGGGGGGTGTCAGCAAATCACAGAGGACAGGGGTTGGCAGAGAATGGGATGAAATGAGGAGGGGGCAGGATCGGCAGCATCAGCACATGCTGCATACTGTTCTCCCTCTTTGGGCCTGATCCACCAACACGGATCAACTTAAATTTGTGCCAGCTATATTGGAGTTGGGTATGAGTAGATCTGATATGCAGGCAGGGGTTTTCTCCATGACAAGGGGACAAATATCCCCTTCCCCCGAAGCAACCTCCCACCTGCTAAATTCTCCTGTAGGATGCAGCGCACCCCGTGCTGACCATGTTGCATCAGCACTAGGAACTTAGCTAGGATTGGGCTGGAAGATTCACAGGTAGAGGAAGCAATGCACACTGTTTGGAGAAGATGCTGCTTCTATTCAAAATCTGCAGAAAGTCTGAAAATACTGAAGGGAACAAAATCTTTTTTGTTTGCATTTGCATTCCACTCTTCTTCTATGGAACTCAGAAGGGAAACCACTGGTGGCTTTTCTCACCATTGTATCCTCATTGCTGGGAAGATAAGTGAAAAATCTCTGCTCAGCCATGGAGCTTGCTAGATGACCTTGATCAGACAAGTTTGACTAAATGAGTGGCCCCAGCACACTTTGTGAGCTGCCTGCTTGTGCAGCACTGCTCCACTCTCCTTGGACTTGTGCCACCTCCTGTGGTGTCGCAAGTTCGAGGAGACCTGAGTTTCCTCTTACCTCTGGCTGATCCACTTTGGTGCCCTTTCTTGCACTGGATACGCCACCAGCCCCCTGGCTTGCCTGTTCCAGCGCAAGATAGGATTGAGCTGTTAAGAACCTAATCCTATCTATTTTCCCTCTGCAACCAGTGCAGCAATGTCAAAATGGCTACCTCTGTATCCGGGGGGGGGGGGGGGGACAGCAGTTATGGAAGTCTCCTCTGGGTAAGCCTTCAAAGTGTAGAAGAGTCTACTTGGACCTGAGCTACCAATTCAATAGCACTAATTCATGTGGACCCACACCATTTGATCAGGTCTGGGAAGGGAGCTAGGATTTGGTGGCAGCCACTGTTGCTGTCCCCGCCCCCTTCCCAGACCCGACCTGCCCTCCCCATTGCTGCTTCATTCCACCTTTCCCTGCCCTGAATCCACCCTCCCCACCCCTTCCTACCTGCCTTGCTGGGTCTACAGAGCTCCACTAGCGAACACAGGAGGGTGTTGGTCTTTCCACTGGTGCTCCTGTAGCATGTCATTTTGCAGTTTTTACAAATGCCATAAGGCAGTTGCTGGCAGTGGAACACACCTTGGCCCACATAGGACAGAGCCATAAGTCCCACTGATTTCAGTTGGATATAGTTATTTTCTAGGGCTGTTTCTCTAACTGTGGGTCTGGATCCACTTGGTGGATAGGGACCCAACTTCTTTGAAAACAAGGATAGCTAGATGAGCACTCCTCTGCAGTAGCAGAACCAAGTTGGACTGTACAACCTCAAGAAAAAAACAAAATAATAAACTTCTTAAATAATGCATATTTTAGGTGAAGCGATTTTGTCATTCATCATTGTCAATGTTACAGATAGTGTCCAGGAGGGCCCAAAAACATTTGTGATTTCTGTGCTGAATATAGTTGCACAACAGCAATGCATGTGCTTCCTGGAGAAAATGAGATTTCATCAGGTAAAGAATTTTGCACTTGGAATGTTGGGGAAAAAATTATATCATCACAAGACAGCCACAGCCTATGGGAAAGAGGTATGCACTATGAGCAAAAGATAAGAAATTAGTCAGCATTCACTGGACAATTAACTGATTGTGCAAAAAGACAGTGCATGCTTGAGGAGGCATTCCATAATTAAACCACCTTCAAAAGTAGCACAATCTTTTACTGTAATGCTGATAAACAGAACCTCTCCTATAAATCCAATACAGTACACAGCACTGGTGACTGCGTATAGTGCAAGAGAAACTCTTTCCTTCTTTATATAGCAAACAATGCAGTACAGCTTCACCAAAATGTGCCAGGCGGACACTCTGCCTCTAGAGTCTAGACATACCCTCAAGCCTTTCGATAACGTGCCTGTTGGTTTCTGCCAGAGATCGGTACAGCAGGTCCTTCTTCTTTCTGTCCCACGTTTGCTCCATCTGGAACAGGACTTCCATCTTCAGCTTCTCTGTGGCACAGTTCACAAGACTTTGGTAGTCTTTCTCATCAAGTACAAAAGTACGAAGATCACTGAGAGGGACTTCCGTCACTTCTTCGATCAGATCCTCCTTATGCCGATCCAGAAAATGTCCCCCTGAGAAGCGAGACACATGAACATCATGTTAAAAAATTTCTGTATGCTCGCAAGACATGGAACCCACAACTTTTAATTAAAATGAGGGGCAATAAGGGAGAAAACACACAGATGGCCCAAACCTATCCCTTAGTGCCACTGCCAAAACTAGCATTCTGACACTGGAACATGCTTTATGACCATCATAAATGGACTTCCAGAAGTTCGTGGAGCTGAACGCCTCTGGCCTACAACCAGAGGCCCTGGAGGTTCAATAGATGACAGTGGGGACAGGATCACCCACTGATTCAGGTAGATTGGCAGGAGGAGGGAAGAACGGGGTGAGAAGAGGGTGGAACAGGCAGGATGATCAGATGTCCTCTTTTCTAGGACATGTCCTCTTTTTTAGGAAAAAGAAAAGAATGGAAAGTTCTGGAAAAGAACTTTAAAATGTCCTCCTTTTCCCTGTGAATGGTCCCCTGCAGGCGGCGAATAGCCTTCTTAATAAATTATATGCAGTATAGTTTTAAATTTAATAATACGTAATATAGTGTTAAATTAACCACATTAAATCAATATATGAGTGTTTTTAGCAGGGATGGGCACTCAAGTCAGAAGACTCAAGCTGGAGTCCCACAAAACATGTTTTTGCTAACCTGTGTACACTTGTGCCGATGACTTGGGCATTAATGAATCTGAGGCCACTGACTCAGCACTCTATCTGTGTCTGGGTGTGCTTGCTCACTATCTGTGGTGTGACCTTGTGGGACCATCATTCAGACCAGGCAAGCAGTAGGGAAGTTCCAGCCAGGAGGCAGGGAAGGGATAATGTTTTGCTTTTGCATCAAGCAGGAGGGAGGAGGTGGGAGCAGGCTCCCTTGCCTGTGACCCTCCTCCCTCATACCGCTTCTGTCCTCGCTCTCTTGCAGTCTGTCCCTTTCCCTCCCACCTTGTTTATAGATGGGATGGGACATTACGGGAGTATTAAAGGAGAACCCCAACACACACACACACCCTGGCAGCAGCCCCATTTTTTTCCATGTCTGGCTTTTTAAAGGGTAGAACTCGCAAAAATGCTCTAGGTGACTTGGAAAGTCTGCCCATTAGGACTCAAGTCAAGCCACTCTGGACTTGCCCATCCCTGGATTTTAGCTTTCATTTTGACATGTCCTACATTTTTCTTGGATGTCCTACAGTTTGGGGTCCCTTGTCCTCTTTTGTAGTTAGGACATTTGCTCACTCAGGGAATGGGAGAGAGTTGAGGGTATGATGAAGGCGCACTTGGCATGAGCCATCCAAACCTCTTGACTGGCTGGGACTCCACACTGGGAATTGTGGGCTTGGTGCAGGGTCAGTTTCCCCTTCTGGAAGGATTGTCAAAAGCTCTGGAGTTTGGCGAGTTCTGCATTAATGGCTCCTACAGCATATTTACCTGCAAGCTGTTCAATAAGCCGCCTGTTGGTTGCCCTCAAGATACGCTGCAGCTGATCCTTGTCGCCTGTTCTCCAGCTTGACATCCATTCATACAGTTTCCGCATTGGCTGATGGGCATCCTTAATTTCGTATTCTTGTTCACGTGTTAATATGCCACGCAGTTGTCTTAAAATAAGGTCCATCCCAAAGACACGTCTAATCAACTCTTCCTGGTGATTCTCAACAAAATCTGGGAAGAGAAGGTAGAAAGACAGACCCTCGTACACAGATCCTGCCTACACAGAACCCACAGTCAGAACAGACTGCCTGGTCCCTTTTGACATCCTGCAGAAAGGCACCAATTCTCACAGTATCTTTTCAATTTTTCCAGGGTACTTGAGTATCTACACTGAGAACTGTGATTCAAAGTGCCTCACGCGGGATTCTCCCAAATCTGAAAAGAAGCTGCTGAAATTTTCCATGCACATGAAAAATGCCGTGGTTGAAATATACCATGGCTTTTTAAGAATACTAAAAAGAAGGTTACAATGTTTAAAATGTGATAAGAAGTAAAAAAAAAAAAAAAAAAAAAGATGTCAATAAGGAGCAAGATCCTTTGAGAAGACAGGGTGTGGTATCAACAGTGGCCCCTAACAGGTCTGGGAAGCATGGGGTTAACACCAGGGCCTTAGAATGCAGTGCGTGTGCTGCACAGCTGAAGCCACTTGGAAGCAACAGGGCTCTCAAGGGAAAAAAGCAGAATCTGGAGAAAGGAAAGGGTGTGGGTAGCAGGAGGAGGAAAGGCTGGAGGAGGGAGAGAGGACTAATGGACTGGTTGATGGACTAAGGGATCTTCTGACTGACTGACGGGTAATGGACTACTGAGGATTGCTGGGACAAGGACGGCTGGAGACTGCTGGGTGGTGGAGAGCTGAGGGGCACTGCTGTACTTAGAAAAGCTGCTGCTTTGTGAACTGGGAGGAAGGACCCTGCAGCCCCACAGGCAAGTTACCTACTGGTTACTTTCCAACTGCCACTGGGGTTCAGTAGTAGTTTTGCTGACTGCGAGAGCTAGCTGTGTTTGAGCCAGGGGAACTAGTTAGCTTAAAGTGGGCATAACTTCTCTAGACCAAGTTTGGAAAGGGAATTTGGCAAAACAGCAACAGGTGGCAGGAAAAAAAAAAAAAAGAGGGGGTAAAGCCTCATTTGCCTAAGGAAAACTACAGTACTTGACTAGAGTCCGGACATTAAGAACGCCAATGGATAGTAGTGACCCCAAGGATCACATCATTCAGTCAGGAGACAAAGGGCCATCTCTTGATTAGATCCTTGGTGTTTCAAAGGTATAAAGAGGAATTTAGGATGGGGGTTTATGCTTGGCGTTTGGGAGGTTATCCTCCCTGCCTCATCTTCTCATCTTAGATGAGGAATTTCTGCAAATTTTGGAGGACAGCGAAGGTCATACTTTATGTCTTTTCAACTTATGCCTGTAAGTGATAGGTTCAGTATAATTTAGGAGTTTTTAGGTTTATTGCTTTAGTTGTGTCTGTGTTTGTCTCTGAGGGGGTTTTCCCTCTTAATGTCTATTACTTTCTTTTAAGTGAGATGTATATTTTCAGTATAATTTCAGTATATTCAGTAAAATCAAATAAGCTATTTGGCTAATTTATTGTGAGTACAGAAGGGAAGGGGGGCAGGTAAAATTCTGTCTTGAAGTTTTGGTTACCTTGGTGACTAACTAAAGCTGAGTTCCTGGTAATTAAGAGGTGCTGTTAGCAGCTTGTAAAAGCTATTGTTGGCTAACAGGCTGTTTATGCCTAGCCAGTGTTTTTATCAAAGAGGGTTGTTAAAGGCTAATTTGCTGTGTTAGGACCTGTGCTAAAGTACCTGTAGCTATAAAGCTCTGACACATCCTGTTTGTAATCCCCTTTACTCACATTTTTGAGAGACCAAGTTGCTGAAGCAAACTGCAAAACTTGGCTGAGTGTTGTAGCTGCTTTAAGAAACAAGCATCTCAGTGGCAGAGTGAAAGTTTAGTTGTGCCACAGTGGTGCATTGGGAAAACATTGTTTTTTATAGCCCTCTTTTACAAAAGCCTCTTCCACAGAAATAAAAGGCCTGTAGGATTAAGCTGTTATTGGGCGAGGTGACATTATCTGAGACTTCCCAGGTAAGAGTGCTAATCACTTCCTTACACAGCTTTCTAAACCAATCCAGTTGTCTGCATATATGTCTGGCTTCCATTCTCTCTCTCATAATCCTATACAAACAAATCTCTTTTTATCTAATGGGTCTTACTCCCAAGCAGGGCCTAGGAGAAGGGGGTAAAGGGGGTCATTTGTACCCGGGCCCAAGGTCTAAAGGGGGGCCCAGAAGCCAAAGGAGGGGGCCCAGAAATTTCCTAGGATCTGACATTTTCCTATCTACTCAGACTTGTTGCCCGTACGGGATACTGGGGACACTACTGATGCCACATGGGTGGGTAGACCTGGGCTCCTAAAACTTTTCCAGTTGTCCCTCCCCGCTCCTGTTCTGCTCGCCCATCACCACCCTCCCTTACTCTATTTCACCCCTCTCCCTTTGCAAAGGGGCCCAAAAGAAACTTTGTACCCCCTGATAAAATTCCTCTCAGAAGCCCTGCTCCCAAGAAGGCCTGCAAAGGACTGCAGCCTTGGGGCAGAGGAGGGTTGCAATGGCAAGTTTCCTGCTTCGAATGTTTTTGAAGGAGATTTTATTATTTCCTTTCAAGTTCCTGGCCATACACTCCTTAATGTCTTTCTGGGCCTTGCGTTATCTTTTTACAGTAATTTTGACAGTGTTTGTGTTCATTTTTATTCTCCTTATGAGGGGAAGACTTCCACTTATGGAAGGAGGCTTCCTAGCCCTTTACAGCCTCTCCAACTCTGCTCTTTAGCCAATGCTGGCACTTAGTCAAGCCCTTCCTCCTTTATGGTATGTACTTCAGGTGGACCTCTATTACTGCTGTTTAAAACAGCCTCCATGCACACTGGAGAGACTATAGACTGTTTTTACCTTTACGTTCAAGGTCAGCAATAAGGAAGTGGTTTTTGGTCTTCAGTGCCTCGTACAGCTTGTCCTTGAAGGAACTGTTCCACGTTGGCACTAGCTTGTAGAGCTCCCGCATTTTTTCCTGACTGGTTCCCTTTGAGGATATTTTTTGGTACTCTTCTTCATTCAGGATGGTGTTGTGCAGCATATCCAGGACACCCTCCACCATAGCTGTCCTCTGGATCAGCTCCTCCTGGTGGCGCTCAATAAAATGCAGCGCTGGGGAGACATGGCCCCGGTGAGACCGCCAACCTGTCAGAAAAAGAAATAAGATCAATGAAACACCAGAAGCTTAAATAAGTGTACCAGCTATTTTCTTTTCCCTGCAGTCTGGGAAACGTAGGGGAAGCCAGGCATTTCAAGGCTCTGCATAAACAATCGGCCACTGCATGCTACAGCCCATTTTTGAGAGAGCAAGTCTAGTTTCACTCATGCTTGCCACGCACACAACTGGCATTCTTCCCAATTATTTGAAAGCTGGAAATTGCTTCTCTGTTGCCAGGGCTGGCCCAGCCATGAGGCCAATTGAGGCTCCCAACTCAGGCCTCCAGTAGAGATGGGGGGACATACCTCCACTTGCTCATTTCCCACCACTGATCCTCCACCCTGTCTCTGGATTGGAAAATAAAATGGGGGACAAAGGGGAAGAGGAAGTGTGGAAGAGAGTCTAGCCACTGCACCTTCCACACTTCCCCTCCCCCTCCATGTAGCTGCTACTCTCCCTCCCTCCACACTTTCTTTTCTTCTTCATCCCCCTCTTCCCTTTCCAATCCACAGGAGGAGCCATGGAGCTGAGTAGGTGGAGAGAGGAAGGTGCCCTATGCTGAGGCAGCCACCTCTGTCTGCCAGCCTCGTGGATGGGTCAGCCATGGTAACACACCTGAGTAGCACATGTTTGGGTGCACATCTCAATTGACAAGTCACAGGGAGCCCTAATTATTCCTAACCAGGCTGACAGCTGGCAGAACCTGAGTTCCTCCAGCCTAAGTGCCTGCCTGCTGTGGAAAATGACATTCTGTCGATGAGCTGGCACTTCCACTGTCGAACACGGAGAGGTCACCACAATTGTCGGCAGCAGTTCTGCCAATGAGCTGGCACTTCCACTGGCAGCAGTTCATGCTTGCTGTCTGCTAGAGCCAATAAAGCAGCAGAAGGGGTGAGGATGGCAGAATGGGACAGGGATTGGAGACTCAGAGTGTGGTGGGCGGAGGGCAGGACTCAGCAGAAATGGCTACACCAATATCCTCCTCTTCATTTTGGCCCCAATACTCCCCCTTATCTCTAGTCAGACAGACTGGTGTCAGCTAAAGAGCTAGAGCTGGTGTAGGTCATCTCAGGAGGGTGTCCAGAAGGATGCCCGCATGGCTAATGAGCCAAGTTAGAGAGGCTGTAAAGGGCAAGGAAGCTTCCTTCCGTAAATGGAAGTCTTGCCCTAATGAGGAGAATAAAAAAGAACATAAACTGTGGCAAAAGAAATGAAAGAAGGTGATACTGGAGGCCAAGAGAGACTATGAGGAACACACGGCCAGCAGCATTAAGGGGAATAATACAGTTGGCATCCTTCAGTCTTGGAAGACTATGGTATCGGGCTCTGAATGGTGGTTAGTGTCCTCTCCAGTGAGTGAAGCCTGGGTAAAGTAGATATGGAGGATAGACTGTTACCATGCAGCAAATCCCCCTCTCCATGTCGCTGAAATGGTCCAATAGAAAGGCAGAAACCAATATGGCTGGTTCCAGCGACGTCGCAGGAGTTGCCAGAACGTGACTGTGTTCAGCCATGAACTGCCTCAGGGACTCCGGCTCCAGATTTTGCCTCGAGGTTGACTCCTGAAGTCTTTTCCATAACTGAATGCAGCCACAAAGCAGTGGAGGTTTGGGATCAGAGTCTGAGAGAAGGGGAATAATAAAAGCTTCTTCAAATATGTTAGAAGCAGGAAACCCGCCAGAGAAGTGGTTGGCCCTCTGGATGGTGAGGGAGGGAAAGGGGAGATAAAAGGAGACTTGGAGATGGCACAGAAATTAAATGAGTTCTTTGCATCTCTCTTCATGGCAGAAGACCTCGGGCAGATACCGCTGCCCGAACAGCCCCTCCTGACCAAGGAATTAAGTCAGATAGAGGTTAAATGAGAAGATGTTTCAGGCCTCATTGATAAATTAAAGATCAATAAGTCACCGGACCCAAATGGCATCCACCCAAGAGTTATTAAAGAATTGAAGAATGAAGTTGCTGATCTCTTGACTAAAATATGCAACTTGTCCCTCAAAACGGCCATGGTGCCAGAGGATTGGAGGACAGCAAATGTCACACTGATCTTTAAAAAGGGAAGGTGAGGGGACTCAGGAAACTATAGGCCGATCAGCCTAACATCTACACCAGGTAGGATGGTGGAATGCCTCATCAAAGATAGAATCCCAAAACACATAGACAAACAAGCCTTGCTGAGAGAGAATCAGCATGGCTTCTGTAAGGGTAAGTCTTGCCTCACAAAGCTCTCTGAATTCTTTGAAAAGGTCAACAGGCATGTGAATGCAGGAGAACCCGTGGACATTATATATCTGGACTTTCAGAAGGCGTTTGAGATGGTCCCGCTCCAAAGGCTACTGAGAAAACTCCACACTCAGGGATTTTGAGGGCAGGTCCTCTCCTGGATTGAGAACTGGTTGAAGACCAGGAAACAGAGAGTGGGTGTCAGTGGGCAATTTTCACAATGGAGTGAGGTGAAAAGCGGTGTGCCCCAAGGATCTGTCCTGGGACCAGTGCTCTTCAACCAATTCATAAATGACCTGGAGACAGGGTTGAGCAGTGAGGTGGCTAAGTTTGCAGAGGACACCACACTTTTCCGAGTGGTGAAGACCAGAAGTGACTGTGAGGAACTCCAGAAGGATCTCACCAGACTGGCAGAATGGGCAGCAAAATGGCAGATGCGCTTCAATGTCAGTAAGTGTAAAGTCATGCACATTGCGGCAAAAAATCAAAACTTCACATATAGGCTAATGGGTTCTGAGCTGACTGTGACAGATCAGGACAGAGATCTTGGGGTCCTTGTGGACAGCTTGATGAAAGTCTTGGCCCAATGTGCAGCGGCAGTGAAGAAGGCCAATTCTATGCTTGGGATCATTAGAAAAGGTATTGAGAACAAAACTGCTAATATTATAATGCCACTGTACAAATCTATGGTAAGGTCACACCTGGAGTATTGCATCCAGTTCTGGTCACACATCTCAAAAAGGACATAGTGGAAATGGAAAAGGTGCGAAAGAGAGCGACTAAGATGATTACTGGGTTGGGGCACCTTCCTTATGAGGAAAGGCTACGGCATTTGGGCCTGTGCAGCCTAGAAAAGAGGCGCCTGAGGGGGGACATGATTGAGACGTACAAAATTATGCATGGGAAGGATAAAGTGGATAGAGAGATGCTCTTTACTCTCTCACATAACACCAGAATCTGGGGACATTCACTAAAACTGAGTGTTGGGAGGGTTAGGACAAACAAAAGAAAATATTTCTTTTCTCATTGTGTAGTTGGTCTGTGGAACTCCTTGACACAGGATGTGGTGACAGCATCTGGCCTCGATGCCTTTAAAAGGGGATTGGCAAGTTTCTGGCAATCATGGTTACAAGCCATGATGTGTATGTGCAACCTCCTGATTTTAGAAATGGGCTATGTCAGATGCAAGGGAAGCACCAGGATGAGGTCTCTTGTTATCTGGTGTGCTCCCTGGGGCATTTGGTGGGCCACTGTGAGATACAGGAAGCTGGACTAGATGGACCTATGGCCTGATCCAGTGGGGCTGTTCTTATGTTATATGTAGAGTCTCTGGCTTAACATACTAGGTACCTTCAAGAAAGATTTGGTTAATGGTTCTACTGGTATGTTGTTTACAGTGCACTTACTGTTATGGTGTTTAGAAAAAGATTGTGAAGACCAGGATTAAAAAGTTAATGAATAAAAATGTATCTTATGATCATTTACTGTATTTTAAATAAACTAGAGACTGTACAGTTATTAGGTATCAATTACTGGTAGGTTATTTTTCAGGATCAGGTCCTGGATAAAATCAGATAAAATTATAGTCAGGTACCCTGCTAAGTTTAACCCCCCTGCTGCCTGACTTATCTGACTTATCTGACTTAACCCCCCTGCTGCCTGACTTATCTGTCTGACTTATCTGAGGGTCATAGAAAATTCCATGATTTTGGCTCAGAACCTGCCCTTGACTTATCAGTGAGATTGACTTATACATGAGTGCTTGCAGTGAATTGAACTTATCTCTCTGTCACCTGCAGTATGCAGTAGAGGCTGTGCCAGCATCGCTGAACCCTGTGGGCTGCCTTTAGTCACGACTGGGCCCTAAAAGCTTTCTAATGCATTCCAGTGCTCTGCTTCTAGGACTTGTCTTCCCCTCTCCCCACACAAGCAGCCTAAATCCTACACATCACTCAGAAGTAAGTCCCACAGTATTCAATGGGATTTATCCCCAGGTATGTTTGCAGGTGACTGCAGTGAGATGGAAGCCTGGGTGGTTCTGTGTGTATATATATATATATATATATATATATATATATATATATATATATATATATATATATATATATATATATATATATATAAATTTTAATAGGGCTGTGTTTGGAAGGGTTAAGCTCCTTGCTCAATGTTGGCTTTGTCAAGGTGTTTGTTCTGCCAAGGCGCAAAATATCTGTGCAATGCCTGGCTCAGAGCAGGGGGCAATACTCAGTTGAATTATTCCCTTGACCTTTGGACCACTGATGTCCAGCCTCACCCATTCCAGCAAGCATATCAGATGGGCAAAAGTGTTCAGCGCTAATGCTTAGGCTGAAACTCTGCTCTGTTCTTGATGTCACTGCTGCCCTGGTCTGCTGATGAGACTTGCCATGGACACCCCGACCCCCCCCCCCCCCTGAACAGCAAGCAAGTGTTTGCATCAGTAGCCAGTTCAGCTACTGGGTGGGTGATTATCTAAAAGAATTGCTGTATTTAAAAGGAGAAAGACGTTTCAAGCCTTTTAAAACGTTCCAGATCAGACAGGCAATCAAATCAGAAAGTGAAAGTACATCAAGGCAGAAGGAAGTGGCCTGGATGGGTCTTTCCGGGGGGTTGGGGGGGCAGCAGTTGAAGTGGGCTGCGAGAAACACCAGCAGTTTCAACGGAAGGCCCTGTGCAAACATACTGCAGCCTGTGCTCAGTCCTTTCCCGCCAAAGGGGAGTCGTTTCGGAATGCAGTGCTTGGAAATGCAGCCAGATCATCTGCTGGGGGTTAGCAGATCACCCAGGCCAGGAACATCTTCCCAATGGAAGGATCTGGCCCGGAAGTGGACTGGACCACTGGAAGCACCAGAGGAAAAAGTTTAGCATTATGGAGAAGGAGAGAACAGATTCACCACCAGCGGGAGGTGCTGGGAGGGGCGGCAGGAGAGGGCTGTGGCCGAGCACAGGAGTCCCTGCCTCCCCGTCTGCAAAAGGGAAGGGAGCAGGTTGCTGAGCCCCTCCGTCCCACCACCGAGGCTGAATTCGGGGTTCTCCGACCCGCAGAATGAGGACCCGCCCAGGGAAGTTCTCTGTATCCCCCCAGGACGGCCAGGCGGCAGCCCTGCCCCTCCCGCCGAGCTCCAGGCCTCCGGTCCCCTTACTCAGCCAGGCGGCTTGGCGGAGCTGCTGTGCCTGATCCCTGCAGTTCACAGCCTCCAGCACCTCCGCGGCCACTTCCAGGGCGTAGTCCTCGGTGTAGAAGCTGATGAGCAGGTCGCAGAGGTCCAGGGCGTCCGCCTTCTCCAGCCTCCCCCGGGGGATGTTCGCGTAGCCCTCCGTCAGGGGGATCTCGCTCAGCTTCATCCTGAAGCGCTTCAGCTCCTGCTCCCGCAGGTCCTCCAGCGCGCCCAGCAGCCGGTCCCGCGCCGCCCCCGCCATCGCAGCGCCTCTCCGGGAAGGGCGGGACGGGAGGGCGGCTGGGTGCCTCGGCCACGCCGATCGGGGGCGGAGGCGGGCTGGAGGCAGCGCGCACGCCTCGCCTGCTCCCTCCCCGCGCCGGCGGCAGGAGGAGCGCGCAGGTCCTGCTCGGAGCTTTCCTGCCCGCCTGGGCCGAGGGGGGCCGTGCGCGCCTGCAGGGCAGGGAGGCCGAGGGAAGGGGCTGGCGCTGTGCTTCGGGAGCGGCACTTGGGCTGCAGGTGCGCGCGCGCTCAGCCTCGAAGCCGCCTGGGTGACCGGGGCCAGGCACTGCCTCTCAGGCTGCAGTCCTCTTCTACACACCTCCCTGGGAGTAAGGCCCATAGATCCCGGTGGAACTTACTTCTGAGTAGACATACACAGCATTGGGCTGAGCCTCACCTACCTCGCAGGGTTGTTGTAAGGGCAAAAGTGGGGGAGGAACTCTGTACACCACCCTGAGCTCCTTGGAGGAAGAGCGAGATAAAAATGTGGAAAATAAGAGTGCTTTATCCTTGGAGCACCTAAAGGTGCGCTTGCATCTTCGCCTCGGCTGGGCCAGTCTGGTTTTCAGGTTGTCGGATCATCTGATCTGTCCTCCAGACCCCTGCGCCCTGCCAAATGAGAAGGAGCTCCAGGCAGTCGCCCATGCGCCTGAACGGCCATGATTATGTGCCAGGAGCCTTCAGAACTGTGCTGTGTGGCATGTGCTTCATTGTGTGTGTGTGTGTTCTGGTCTCCTTTCTGTCACAAACATCACCCTTGGGGTCAGGGAAGGACCAGGGGGATTCCCAAAGCCAGGCAGGATGCAGCCCACACCCTCCTCCACCAACCCAATCCACCAAAGCCCCAAGGACAGTGTGCTCTGCTTATATCACCACAAGCATCCCAGGTTCTTTTAAAATACATTTCCTTGGTCAAAATATTTCACTTAATCTTCATTTATAAGGTTTTTATTAGGAAACTTTAAGGGAGCTCCAATTGCTCCAAAGACATTAATACATGCATTACAGTAGAATAAAACAAGAAAAGGTTAGCTAACTAAACAAACTAAAAGTTACCAACATTACAGGTCAGCCATATAACATTTTTTCCAGCACAAAAGCTGCCAGCCCCAGCTTGCTTGCTTCCTTCTGCTGTTCCTGTGAAGAACTCTCTGAGGACCCACACCCAGGTTTTATTCTCTAAATCAGGGGTGCCCAAACCCCAGCCCTGGGGCCACTTGCGGCCCTCAAGGACTCCCAATGCAGCTGTCAGGGAGTCCCCAGTCTCCAATGAGCTTCTGGTCCTCTGGAGACTTGCTGGAGTCCGCACTGGCCAGACGCAACTGCTCTCAACCTGAGAGCGACTGTTTGACCTCTCACATGAACTGTGGGATGAGGGCTCCCTCCACTGCTTGCTGTTTTACATCTGTGATTCAGTAACAGCAGCAAAGGAAAGGCCAGCCTTGCTTTGTGCAAGGACTTTTATAGGCCTTGAGCTATTGCAAGATCTTCATTCATTCATATAAGTTCATCTTTAATATATTCATTTATGTAAACTTATGTAAATTAATTCTTCCCCCCCAACACAGTGTCAGAGAGATAATGTGGCCCTCCTGCCAAAAACTTTGGACACCCCTGCTCTAAATTAGCAATAAACTACACCTGGGTAGCCTCAGATCTTCTGCTCAGCAACCAGCTTAAACCATCTGAAGGGAAAAGGCACTTGCCCCACCCCATGACACTTTCCAAAAAGGGGAAACCACCCTAGTGTTCAGCTCAATATTTCAGGCATGAGAAAAGTGGTCAGCATTACAAGTGGTGAAGGGAAAGGTGACTGTCCTTTTTGTTCAGTATCTTCTTTCAAAGCTTTCCTAGAGCATCTTCTTCAGCTGCTTTGGGGGGATCACCTTTAACGTTCTGCCCAGACTTGGGTTATGCTTTAGAATCCAGGAAACAGGATATCATAATAGAACCAACTTATGCCCTGAAAGTGTCTGTGCCAAAGTGGCAGCTTCAGACTGTCCCTCAAGGGTTTCAGCTCCCCCTTGAGATACAACCAAAGAATGGCTAGACCCCATCAAAATTCATAAGACGTGTCATTAATTTCAGTTGGTCCTAGTCATACTCATTGCATATCACCTGCTAACATTTTTAAACAGGTTGTGTCAAATCAAATCTTTATTATGGTCTCAGACCAGCAAAAAACAGGTTTTGTGTTCTTTGGATTCCAATAAACCTGTCCTTTGGTTTGTACACATCAAATCTGCATAATTCTTTACCTGAAAAGGCAATTTGTCTTCATGTCTCTGTCACTATCCAGAGCTAGAGAGCCCACATCTTAAGAATCAAGCAGCAGGGGCAAGGGGGTGGTGTAGTAAGACAGGGCAACCCACCCCTTCCTGAATAAGCTGAGACCAAGTGAATACAATTTGAAAGTGAAAGAAGTTTATTTAAAAAATGGAGTAATTTAAACAATGAATGGAAAAGTGCAAGAGATAAAAACAGGCATTGATCAATTAGCAAAAGATGCTCAAACAATACAAAACAACAAAGGATAGTGGCTACTGCATCTGGATAACTCAAGAGCTTCTTCAGGATCCTGAGGCATGACAGAAGCCTGTGGCTCACACAGATGTTATAGTCCATTGGGGGGGGGGAGGCTAGACATTTCAGGTTTGATGTTCTCAGTTGCATTTATTTCACTATGACCAATCAGTAGCCTCAATGTCCTTTCTAAGAAAGCACTGCCAATTTGCTAAGCCTATCTGCCTGTTGTTTGAGGTTGGCAGCTTTCAGCACCTCAATGGTCAACTCTATGGCATAATCTGAGTAGTATTGAAACAGCAGGTTTTTCAGGTCCAAGGGATCTGCGTGCTGTAACCGTCCTTCGGGGATGTTGTCAAAGCGCTCCTTGACAGGGAAGTTACGGAGTTTGTCCTTGAATCTTTTCAGGTCCTCCTCCTTCAAGTCCTCCAGAATATATGTCAGGTGGTCAAGCTTGGTCTTTGGTCTGCTACTGAGTGCTGCTGGTCAAGAAAACCAAAGCCACAGTTTGAGATCAGCATGTATGGTCCTGGCAGCCTTCTCGAGCATCCTCATTGCAATGACTGGCACAGATGATGATATTTATATATTGCTTTTCAACAGTATAGTTAGTATATGAACTATTCTTTGTGGTTTTACTTTCTGGGGCCTACAGGAAAGCTGGGGACAGTTTTTAAGAGAAGGTGATTTGAGAGAAGCTGGGATTTCCCAGGGTGAGCAGGTATGTTTCCCAGCAAGGAGGTGCAGCAGTGGGGAAGGCTGATGTGCTGCAGCTTGAGGGGAATGGCTTGTGTCTTCCTTCTGGTTTTCACCGCTTGCACTGCATCCTAATGAAAAAGGGGTAACACATTTTCCCCTTATCAGAGGTATCATACAGGAAACCTTTTATCTTTCGTAGTCCTTTTGGAGGAGAATTTATAACGTTTGTGGTATCTGAGAATGTCAAGGCCTAGAATAATTGCTGCAAAATCTGCCAAGCCTGCACACAGGGCTGGCACAAGAGGCCCTGATGCCTGAGGCGGCATTCCAAATGCTGCCCCCCTTACCCGATGATGTGCCAGCCTCTGCTCCTCCCACTCTCCAGTGTTCTGCCCCAGCACTCTCCTCTCCAGCCTTCCACACTTTCTCTTCCTCTCCGTCCCACTCTTCCTTTACCAACCCAGGGAGTGGAACAGCAGCACAGGAGGTAGGAAGGGGGGCAGAGATTGGCATTTCCCACCAACATGCTTCCTGAGGTGATCGTTGGTGTCATGAAAGGGCCGACCCAACCTGCACATTCTATGGCATTCTCACTCCGGAAATCTACAATTCAGTCCAGTGCACCGGAATAAGGAGTGGGGGAGCAGGATGGTGCTTGGGTTTTACTCCCACTCTATAGTCATGTGGATTATGTGGTAGGATCTAAGTCATGCCTCTGTAATACCTGATTCTGCTTTTTCAGGTGTTGCCCCAGAAGTGCAAGGCTCTTCCTGAATTAGCACATCCTCTAGAAGAAAAGAGAAGAAATAGGAATGGAACTTTTCTCCCAAAACAATTCTCTTCACACTGGGTGTTCTCACAATCAGGGAAGGGTAATGCTGCCCCTCTGAGTATCATCTTCCTCTGACTCACATATATGGCCAAAGCACCTGCTAATTCAAATGCACCTACATAAGAACAGCCTCACTGGATCAGGCCATAGGCCCATCTAGTCCAGCTTCCTGTATCTCACAGAGGCCCACCAAATGTCCCGGGGAGCACACCAGATAACAAGAGACCTGCATACTGGTGCCCTCCCTTGCATCTGGCATAGCCCATTTCTAAAATCAAAGCATTCCTCCGAGTGCTGAGGACTGGCCGGGTCTCTTTTAAATCAAATATAGTTGCAGGAAATAACAGCTCTGGGGAAGAGATCTGTGCATGTATTTTACACACACACACAAAAGTCATTTTTCCCTCCCTATCCTCTATGATGAGAGGCTCTGGACTCATCAGCAGTTTGCCGCCTCAACTGCTGACACTGTACTTTTCCTTACCAGTTTAGATGCTCCAGAGCCTGTTTCTCTGGAGCTCAAAATTCATGGCTTCTGGCACCTTGATTGTCACTTGCACACTGTAATCCAGGAGTCTTCTAACTATGGCCTGGTGTCCACAACCAGCCCATAGCAAGATTTTATCCGGCCCTCAGCAACTTAAAATATTTTTTTTCCCAATCATGTGGTCAGACAGTTAATATGTGCAGTTCTGTCTGCTGTGCTCCTTTCCCTATAGCTAGATTGGTGAAAGCCTGGCTAACCTTCATTTTTAGTCACGTGGGCCATATGCTTTGAGAGACTGGTGTACCAAGGCAGGGTCAAGGGGGACAAATGCCCCAGGGTGTAATACCTGCAGGGGCAGCAGTGCATTCCTCACCCTCCCACTACCTTTCTTCCCCCACACAGAGGCCTACTGAGGGCCTTGAAGCACCACTTCCAGAACTGCTGTGAACTCACTAGATCAGTGTGTCTCAAACCTGTGGGTCAGGACCCACTAGGTGGGTCATGAGCCAATTTCAGGTGGGTCCCTATTCATTTCAATATTTTATTTTTAATACTTTAGACTTGATGCTACCATGGTATGTGACTGCAGTTAGGGAAATGTTACAGACCTGTGCTTTTAACAAGCTACTATGTACTTTTAACAATGATAGTCAATGGGACTTACTCCTGGGTAAGTGTGGGTAGTATTGCAGCCTAGGATTGTTAAAAATGTTCCTGCTTGATGATGTCATTTCCGGTCATGACATCACTTCCTGTGGGTCCTGACAGATTCTCATTCTAAAAAGTGGGTCCCGGTGCTAAATGTGTGAGAACCACTGCTACAGTCACATGGATTATGTGGCAGGATCCCAGCCATGCCTCCGTAATACCTGATTTTGCTTTTTCAGGTGTTGCCGCAGAAGTGCAAGGCTCTTCCTGAATTAGCACATCCTCTAGAAGAAAAGAGAAATATGAATGGAACTTTTCTCCTGAGACAATTCTCTTCACACTGGGTATTCTCACAATCAGGGAAGGGTAATGCTGCCCCTCTGAGTATCACTCATCAGATAATTAAATACCCTCCTCCTCTGACTCACATATATGGCCAAAGCACCTGCTAATTCAAATGCACCTCAAAGCATTCCTCAAAGTGTTTAGGACTGTCCAGGTCTCTTTTGAATCAAATATGGTTGCAGGAAATAACAGCTCTGGGAAAGAGATCTGTGCATGTATCTTACACACACACACACACACACACACACACACAGAGTGATAAAACACAAAAATAATCTGATTGCAGTCATATGGATCATCTCAAATTGCACTGCTGTGAAGACAACATGACATCTTAAACAGAGAAAATCTTCAAGTATGGTGTGTTGGTCAGGAGTTGGCAAGCAAGGGTCCAGCTTGGAGCCTTATAAAACAGACAGGGTAAAACTCCAGGATCAAGTAGGAAAGTTTCTGTAAAATGGGAGGAAACGGGAATTCCCCCCTTCCAGTAGTCTAATGCAACATGGCTTCATTGCATCCACCCGTGCAAACATGGCACCGCACACAGTCCATACCTGGATCCAACCAAGTATCCCAAAGCAAGCAAAGATCTTCCTTTTTTTTCACACTGAGGCGTACTTCATTTCTGTATCGTAGTTTAACTTCAACAAAGGACTGTAGTTGTCCTGGGCTCTTGTAGAAAAAGCCAAGCTCCTGTTGAAGAAGGAGGTAGGAAGCCTTGTGAGATGCAATGACTCTGAGGTCATGGACCGCAATCTCAGTACCAGGTAACTGTTAATCCAAGGCTATTCTAAACACGCTTGAAGGTTGTCATTGTAATAAATCATGTGTCCCTATCAATACTATCCAACAATGGTATTATATGTATAAATATGATCCCAAATATGATTATATGTATAAATATGATTCACTCCCGAATTGGCCTTTTCAGCCACACTAGACGCTGTTCCAGAACCACCTTTCAGAGCGCGATATCATAGTCTTTCGAGACTGAAGGTTGCCAACTAACTAACTAACATGATCCCAAGAAGCTTTACTGTTGCAAGTTAACAAATCTGACTCTCAGAAGCAGCAGAAAGTGTTACAATATAATGCCAGATGGCTGTAGACATTTCTGTTTGAGTGAAGAAGCAGCTGTGTTACCATCTATGGCAGAGCCAGTTAACGGAGTCTTCTGGATACTAAAGTGCCAGGTAACTGTGCTGTTACTGTACTATGTTTTATTATTCATATAAAACACACATCACATTTTACAGAGTAACATCAGCTAGCAAGACAGGCCAGTTATAGCCTTGGTAGACCCTGACAGTAATGCGAAAGTCCTTCGACATTCCAGCGACAGCCTGCGCACGACTCGTCTCAGACTACTTGCTTCTGTACTTTTGCTTTTGCCGTACGATAAGAAATATGCACAGCCGCAATCGTGGTAACTTCATGTGGTAAATCAAAAGTAACTTCCCCCATCATAGAATGCGAGAGTCAGAAGGGACCTTGGAAGTCATCTAGTGCGACACCCTGCTCAGCGCAGGTGACTACAGCATTCCTAGCAGATTGCCATCCACCCTCTGCTTAAAAACCTCCAATGAAGAAGCGCCCACAACTAAATGAGGCAGACTGTCCCAATATTGGACAACACTTCCAGTTATGTAATTGTTTCTCATGTCTAAGTTAAATCTACTTCCTTGTAGAACCCATTCGTTCTAGCCCTGCCCTCAGGAACCACCAAAAGCAACCCCCCCTTCTTCTATGTGACAGAACCTCCAAAGAAGAAGAGCCCACAACTACATGAGGCAAACTGTCCCAATACTGGTCAACTCTTCTAATTAGGAAATTGTTTCTCAGGTTTATCCTAAATCTACTTCCTTTTGAAGTTTCAACCCATTGGTTCTAGTCCTGCCCTCAGGAACCACCAAAAGCAACCTTCCCCTTCTTCAGTGTGACAGCCCTTCAGACAGCTACCATATTTCCCCTTAGTCCTCTCTTCTCCAGGCTAAACACACCAAGCTCTTATAACTGTTCATCACCTCTGAATCAGCTCTCTTCTGCATCTGGAAGGCTGCATGCTTACTCAAGTGAAGAGGGTTACAAAGACTGTTCAGCACTAGATTATACACACATCCATGAAATGATGTATTTACTGACTTTTGGGGTTATCCTGAGTTCAGGGCAGCTGGACACAGTGCAGCAAGTGCCAACATATAGGGGCTTCTCTATTTGAGGGGGTTTCCAAACATGTGATGATTTCTGCCTTTCCTCCTCAGTTTTGATGGCCTGTTTGAAGGGAAAGGAAGAACTTCTCACCAAAGTTGACAAGGCAAAACACCAACATGAAGCAACATTATATTGTCTCTATTGGAATCCATTTAAATCAGGCAAATTGGAGCCTCTCAGAGAAACTTTCCTTCACTCTAGAGAAGAAGTGCCAGAGGGGGGGCATGTTTGAGATGTACACAGTTATGCAAGGGATGGATAGAGTGGCTAGAGGGATGTTCTTTTCCCTCTTACAGAACACCAGAACAAGGGAACATCCACTAAATTGAGTGTTGGGAGAGTTAGAATAGACACAAGTAAATATTTCTTGACCCAGCGTATAATTAGTCTGTGGAACTCCTTGCCACCGGATGTGGTGATGATCTGGCCTAGACGCCTTTAAAAGGAGTTTTGACAGATTTCTAGAAGAAAAGCATCACAGATTACAAGCCACAATGGGTACATGCAGCTTCCTGGTTTTAGGATATCCTAGAATGCCAGGTGCAAGGGAGTGGAACAAGAATGCAGGTATCTTGTTGTCTTGTTTGCCCACTGAGGCATCTGGTGGTCTGCAGAGGACGGGAGGAGGCAATCAGGGGCGAGGGAGCAGGGTGGGAGAAGGGCTCCACTGGATCCTGAGCTTCGTGTTGGACTGCGCAACCCAACATGGAGACTCTTGATTCTGCGCGAGCCTAAGGGTTGCCGCAGAATTGAGCAGTACCCTATTGTGGGGTTACTTTCCTTACCCAGGGGAAGGGAGAGAACATGCCCTTCCCCCAAGTTGCAGCCAGTGGCTGCCCGGTTGCATTTAGGATGCTGCGGTGGCCCTGCGTGCCAGGCAGTTTAGGATTGGGCTGTCCATTGGTTCATGTTTAGTTTTACAGTTAGCAACAGAAGGTGTGGTGGAGTGATGTGTACCTAGGAACCGATGAGCTTTTTTGACAGTCCTGATTCCACTGTGCTGAAAGATACAAGGAAGGATTTCCATTTATGTACTCCCTGAAAGCATTCTAGTTGATGTACTACCATTCCCCAAGAACCATCTCCATTAACTTGTCCTGTCCTGTCCTTCCTGGTGCTCGATGATGATGATGATGATGCTATAGCAATTAGCTCTTTGTCAGTTCTCACCTGTATAATGGAAGAGTCATTAGGGATCAGATAGAGATGAAGGGTTGTGATCTTCTTCTTTGCTTGGTAAAGCAGCACCACAGAATGGAAGGGAAAGCATTTATTGTAGATGTGTGCATACACCACGCTCAGAAGAGAAAATGTGGGATCTTCCAGCACAGCATGAAATGGGCTAACTCGTGCTGGTTCCTCCAGGATCATCCCACCATCCACGAAGTGAGCAATTTTCAGGTGAGAAATGTCAGCCTTTCCTTCTGCAAATAGATCAGAGGACAACAAAGGTTTTCATCTATTTTTAGTGACACACAGCGATGCGGGAAAAACTCCCCTGGGTGAGTTCTGGAACATAGAAATGAGAAGCCAGGCTAATGCCAACCATGGACCAGAAGTGATGTTGCCTAAAGCCTAAGAGAAGCAGTACAGGTGGGTTAGTCTCTGATTGCCATTGGCTGAAATAGTCGTGTCTTGCAGGTGTGGCAGAAGAGGGCCTGGAGAAGCAGAGGGTTAGGAAAGGAGGAGACGGAGCTGAGAAAGCAGCAGGCCAAGTGAAGCAGGTAGGAAATGTGACTTCCACAGCTGAGGCATCTCACCTGCCTGAGAAAGGATTCCATGTTATGGCTTATCTTCTCCCTTCAAAACTGCCCTACCTGTGAGACACACAAAATGAGGGAGGTGAACAGCTGCCACCTCCTCTGCTGGATCTGCCTGGATGTCAAACAATGGACCAGCCGCCAGCCACTGATACTTCTCAGCCTCGCTCAAGTGGGTATCCCAGGAACGAAAGGCGTATTCAACAGTCACCGCTGCCTTCACCTCAAACCTGAGTTCAGTTACAGAGCAGAGGAAGGTGCCTGCCTTGGGGAGGTGGATTCTGCAGGTCATGGGGGAAGGGAGGGGAGGAATGGGAAAGCATAATTAGTTTCCCAGAGAGTCTGAGAGGAAAGTAATTAGATTCTAATTGGACAGACAAATAAGCCAGATGTTGAGGAAAATTTAATACAACAAAGACAAAGTTGTTCCAATTGACACTCTGAAAGATTTACTCCATGTAGTGGCACAAGAGAGCCACTGCTAACCAAACAAGGAGATAGTCAGCTGGCACTGTAAGGTGTACAGAAGGATGCATGAGATTAAATAGCTCTTTGAGAAATACAATCATAAGCAAACCAATCACCATTCAAAATCGCTTTCCTAAATGTCTGGGGGGTGATTGCCTGACAAAGCGCAGCAGCTTAAAAAGTGCAGGTAAAAAGAGGAAATCATAATTTTCAGCTATGCCACTCGCAGCCCAGCCCTACCTGTGGTAATGCAGTCACACCAAAGGGGCATGCATTGGGGCATGGCGGAGTTTCAGGCCCAGGATGTCTCCTCCAGGTAAGGGAAGATTTGATCCCTTCCCTTAGGGTAAACCTTTGCCATGCATGAGATTTGTGCAAGTTACTTTGCTGCAAAAGCCTTCTCCCTTTTTGCCTGTGTAGTCATGACTGGCTCTGAAGGTGACGAGAAGCGGTCGTTTACATCAGCGGCAAGGCACCTCAAGAAACTCAGCATTTTGCCCCCCCTCCAGGAAAGCCAGTGCTTCTAACACAAAATTGTGGAGGACATTTAATAAAAGAGAGACCAAATTGCCCCAGAGAACACTCTGAGATATTTATTCCACGTAATTTTACAATATTTGATTTGCCCCTGAACAACCTGAGTCAGATTTCAGTCCTGGATGATAAACCCAGGAGATGCTTACTCCAGACCCCAACGGACTGAATTCCTAGAATAAGTGTTAAAAGGGACATAGAGTTTCTAGAAAACTTCTAGAATACAGGAATAATTGTAGGAAAATTGTGGGTCTGTGGATATGATCAAATTCCTCAGAGTTTTTGAATAGGGTTACACATATACTCTCTAGTCTACATTGAAAGGATTCTCCTCACAAATTGACATCAGGCTCTAAACCCTTTCAGGAGAGTCACTCTGGATCCTCACCTGTATGTCTTCATTTCTCCATTAGCATCTGCAACAACCTCTGGTTGTACTTCTGGACATGTCTGGAAAACAGAAGATAGCATTTAAAAAATGAGTCGCTGGAGGCGGGGACCTACTGACTGACCTTGTGGAATTTGAGTTCTTTGCCATTCTGACACAGTTCAACAAGATTTCCAGTACTCCTAAATAGAATGCCAACTAAATTTCAGGTCTGCAGTCAGCAAGGCCTCCAGCTAGAGTTTGCAGTCATTCTTATTCCTCTGTATTATCAAAATTAGGGGCCAGAAGGGAAGGTTTCCAGAGAGGACTGAAACTCAGAGATGCTAAATGCATCTCTTGACTTGAAAGGCCTGGATTATAATTCCAGTAATTGAGGATAAAACTCCTGCCTCCCAAGAGAGTTCTCGTTTTCTATCTCACTTCCATTTTAAACCATTGGATCTAACCCCATTTTACAGCTAAAGTGATGAAAGCTGAATATCTAACTACAATCTCCAAAAACCCACCCAGGATACTAAAGGCCTGATCCAAACATGCAGCTCTGTCATCAGAACTGGTGTCACGAAAACTGCTCCAGAACAGCATAGAGTCATGTGCTTTTGGAGAACCTCCTCAGATGTTGGGGAGGACCTCACATGCAGAAATGATGAAAAGTCCTGCCAGCATCACTAAGTCAGTGGGGTGAGTGGTGCAGGGCAGGGAAGTGGGAGGATCAGGGTGGATTGGGAGAGGGATGGGGAAGTGTCATAAGAACATAAGAACATAAGAACAGCCCCACTGGATCAGGCCATAGGCCCATCTAGTCCAGCTTCCTGTATCTCACAGCGGCCCACCAAATGCCCCAGGGAGCACACCAGATAACAAGAGACCTCATCCTGGTGCTCTCCCCTACATCTGGCATTCTGACTTAACCCATTCCTATAATCAGGAGGTTGCGCATACACATCATGGCTTGTACCCCATAATGGATTTTTCCTCCAGAAACTCGTCCAATCCCCTTTTAAAGGCGTCTAGGCTAGACGCCAGCACCACATCCTGTGGCAAGGAGTTCCACAGACCGACTACGCGCTGAGTAAAGAAATATTTTCTTTTGTCTGTCCTAACCCGCCCAACACTCAATTTTAGTGGATGTCCCCTGGTTCTGGTATTATGTGAGAGTGTAAAGAGCATCTCCCTATCCACTCTGTCCATCCCCTGCATAATTTTGTATGTCTCAATCATGTCCCCCCTCAAGCGTCTCTTTTCTAGGCTGAAGAGGCCCAAACGCCGTAGCCTTTCCTCATAAGGAAGGTGCCCCAGCCCCGTAATCATCTTAGTCGCTCTCTTTTGCACCTTTTCCATTTCCACTATGTCTTTTTTGAGATGCGGCGACCAGAACTGGACACAATACTCCAGGTGTGGCCTTACCATAGATTTGTACAACGGCATTATAATACTAACCGTTTTGTTCTCAATACCCTTCCTAATGATCCCAAGCATAGAATTGGCCTTCTTCACTGCCGCCGCACATTGGGTCGACACTTTCATCGACCTGTCCACCACCACCCCAAGATCTCTCTCCTGATCTGTCACAGACAGCTCAGAACCCATCAGCCTATATCTAAAGTTTTGATTTTTTGCCCCAATGTGCATGACTTTACACTTACTGACATTGAAGCGCATCTGCCATTTTGCTGCCCATTCTGCCAGTCTGGAGAGATCCTTCTGGAGCTCCTCACAATCACTTCTGGTCTTTACCACTCGGAAAAGTTTAGTGTCGTCTGCAAACTTAGCCACTTCACTGCTCAACCCTGTCTCCAGGTCATTTATGAAGAGGTTGAAAAGCACCGGTCCCAGGACAGATCCTTGGGGCACACCGCTTTTCACCTCTCTCCATTGTGAAAATTGCCCATAAATGGGAGGGGGTGGCACTTGGCATGGACAACTTGCAGCACATGCTACCCCACTTGGAGTCAGCCAGCTTGCCCCCTTTGTCTCCTCACACCAGCTAAAGAGCTGCCACAGGTGCAAAAAGACCCATTACCAATCATGAAGCTTACAGAGGGGTAACAGAAAATTTTTTTCCAGGGAAAATGATAGGATTGGGCTGTAAGTGATAGCAGTAGAATGAGGCATATTCAGAATAGGGGCTAAAATGTGGTTTGAGACCCCACGCCAAAGAGATTTGGCCATGCTTTACTGCCTCTGTAGACAGCTATGTGGGAATGTAACAGCATCCTAGGAGGGGATGCAGTGGCATAGCTGATGATTGTGTAGCCCGGTGCCAAGCTCAAAATGATGCTCCGGAAGTGACGTCATAACCGGAAGTGACGTCATGCCCAAGCATTTTACAAAGTGCAAATTGGGGGGAAACCTGCCTCCTCCCCCTAGCAGCTCGCCATCCACTTGCTCTGCCATACCAGTGGCATAGCTAAGGCATCTGTCTGCTACCTGAGGTCAAAGAAGATTTGTAGCCACCTCAAGATAAAATCAAATTTAATTATGTAAGGGTGCAATCCTAACCCCTTATGTCAGTGCTTTCCAGCACTGATATTAGGGCAATGCAGCTCTGAGCTAAGGGGACAAACATTCCCTTACTTTCAGGAGGCCTCTATGAGTGACACCCAACTGCAGGATGCAGCACATGTCCCACTGGCACCGCTATGCCAGTGCTGGAAACCGCTGACATAAGGGGTTAGGATTGCACCCCGAATACATAAAACCTGTGCCCCTGATTAGTTTAAGGCACTGTGCCAGGGTGAAGAGGGACAATTATTTCTCCCTGCTAAATATAAGAAGAGCACCACTTGAAAAAGCGCCTCTTTACACAGTTAGCAGGTGTAATTCTATTATGATACATGGAAACGAGAGCTCATATTAACACCTTATTGGTTCCATGCTATATCATAACAACATGTAATTGGCTCTCAGAACAATCAGTCTCATAGGTTAGTTCTGAGTCAAGAAAATCCGCTTTTTATTCCATAAGACAGTTGGTTAATTGGTAAATCTGGTTAATTGACCGTAATGTTTGATAGACTACTGATATTCCAATGCAGTTTGTTTCACTGAATTCTGCATTACATTATGTTTCCAATGATATATAACATGACGGTATTATTCATACATACCAAGATTTTCACAATTTTGGTCACTAGTGTCAAGCTCGGTTTGTTGCCCCCCTAAAGTTTGATGCCCAGTGCAGCTACTACGCCCTAAACCCCCTTAGTTACACCACTGAGGGGATGCATCCTAGCACTGCAACAAAGGCCCTTACCTGCTCATTCCTACACAAGTAGCATTTGTCCTTTGCAAGGGTGTCAGGGATCAAGCCCTCTTTGCTGCATTTCCTTTCTGCAATGCAAATAGTTGTTAGAGATTAGCAGCATGGGCCAGCAGTTTCTTATTGATCAGACAAAGAAGATCTTATCTCTTGGAAAGTCTGAGCTTCAACTCCTAAGGAGATCTTCCCATGGTGCACCAGTCTCAGCCACATCCAGTGGTTTGGTTTATCATTTAATGAGTGGGAAAGTGTGTATGAATTGCTTGCCTTATTTATCAGTGATTTAACAGGCATTATCCAATACACCTCAACATTACCCAGAGGAGCTCAAGGCATTGCTTGTGCTAGCAAAGAAGTCAAAACATAAGGGCCCAATCCTATCCAACTTTCCTGCACTGATGCAGCTGTGTCAATGGGGCACGTGCTGCATCATGGGGTGGAGAGGCAGTCACGGAGGCCTCCTAAAGGCTGCATTGCAGCTGCACCAGTGCTGGAAAGTTGGATCGGTTTGGGCTGTAAGTTAAGCAGCAGTCCTGAACTGTGCTTTGAGTATGATGTTTCTTACAATGCAACTGCAACCTGGAAAGAAAACAGCTGTGTTTTCCCCCAATTAGACTGTCATTCTGCAAACAAGACAACACTTGTACTGCCACAAACTGAATCCTAAATGTCACCCAATCATTGCTTTTCTTCTGCATTTCTGTTCAGTCAGTTTTGTTTTATGCAGATGGTAAAGTGGTGCATTCCACTCAATGGGGCTAACTCATGTCAGTGGCTAATTACTCTATACTTCAGACATTGCTGTGAGTTGATGATCAGTGTGAGTTGAGCACCATCCACTTACCCTCAAGTTCCTTGATCAGGAGATCATTGGTTCTTCTCAGGGCCTCATAGAGACGGTCTTTCCAGTCTCCATTCCAGCCTGGCACCACCTCATAGAGGAGCTCCATTTTTTCCTTGTCAGTGTCCCTCTTCAAGATGTCAGCAAACAAAGAATACTGGATTGTTGTTTCAGTCAGTGATGTTGCCACACGGTTAACCCTAGTGACATTTTCGATCAAATTCTCCTTGTGTCTCTCAACAAAGTGCCCCTCTAAGAAAAGCAAAAACAGGATATAAGAGTCTGGTTTCGGTTTCCAAAGGAAGAGAGGAAGACACCTGATGAAGTGCAGTTCTAGTGTTTCAGAGCAAGAGAAATAAACTACCAGGCACCCAGTCACACACTCAGTCCCCAATATGTTTTGACCTGTTTCTCAAGGGACCACAGGTGGATTAGACATTAGTGAATCCTGATGGCAAATATTCTGCCCTGGCCACGCTGTCTTCTAGAACTGCCAAGCAGTGGACCTCCGGTGCTTCACCGGTGCTAGTCCAGAGCCAGGTTAGCACCGGCAGAGCACCAGTGCTAGGGCCTGCAAATATGCCTTATGGTACATTTGCAACAGTGCATGCCAACAGTGAGCTGGCATGCATTCTGTAAGATTGGGCCCACAGATGGATAAGTCCAAAACCCCCTTTTTAATTTAGTTGGTGGCAACTGCGGCAGAAACCCAGAGGTGCCATCACCATGATCCTGCCATCACCACCAGATCGCCACTCCCCTTAAGGAGGAGTATGGTGATTCACACTGCCCTGGTTGGGAAACACTGGGAAATGACCCTGGTTGGGAAACACTGCCTTAGAGGGAATAGAGCTCTTAGGTTTTTCCAAGTTCTCAGGTTTGCACCTGGCAATTTCTGCATTTGGGAAACAAGAAAGAGGCAACAAATACCCATCAAAACACACATTTTGCTTGGCTTTTGAGGAGGGATGATTTCCCTACTGACACTTTTTAAAATTACAGTATATATATTTGGTTATTCTATGCCAGTTCAATACATTTATTCTTGTTGTGTTACAATTTTTTGTCTGCAACTTATATCATTGATAATAGTTTCTATTTTATTGTCCTTTTTATACATTTTGCTTTGTTATATTTACTGTTTACCACTTTTGAGCTTTCGAAAAATGGTTTAAAAATCTCTTAAATATTCACTCTACCTTCAAGTTCTGCAATGAGGGGTCCATGTGTTTTCTTCAGCACTGTGTAGAGACGGTCTTTCTGTCTCCTGTTCCATGTTGGCACCAGTGTGTACAATTTCTTCATTGTCTTCTCGTTTGAGTCCTCTCTCTGAAACGTTGGAATTCGGAGCCGCCATAAGATTGAGTCAACTCTGGAGACTCGATGTGTCAATTCCTCCTGGTGCTTTTCAATAAAATGTTCCTCTGGTGATAAACACATTACATAACTTTATATTCAGTTTTAGAAATAATAGGATTTGGGGAGACTCCCAGGTGCTTTTTAGCCAGAGGCTTATGCAAACAATGTTCCTGGGATGCTCCTTATCTCAACAGTTAAAATATAACTGGTGGTGGAAAAGCTCCTTGCTACTTTTACTGTCATGAACCCTACCAGTATTTGGGGAATAAACACAGATGAAGGGCACAATCCTACCTAATGGGTGCTCTAGCAGAGCGCATGCTTCGCTGGTGTGTGAGGCCTCCATGCATTGCAAAAGTGCACTGTAAAGTGGTTTGTGACAGTGTGAAGGCTAGGCGCACTAGTGGGAAGGCCAAGGCCTTCTTGTGCATGCTGGCCCAGTGGAGGATGCCCACTGGAGCAGGCAGGTCCCTTGCCAAGTTGCACAGACGTGGGGGCAGGTGGCAACAGGGGGGGGGGGTGTCAGCAAATCACAGAGGACAGGGGTTGGCAGAGAATGGGGTGAAATGAGGAGGGGGCAGGATCGGCAGCATCAGCACATGCTGCATACTGTTCTCCCTCTTTGGGCCTGATCCACCAACACGGATCAACTTAAATTTGTGCCAGCTATATTGGAGTTGGGTATGAGTAGATCTGATATGCAGGCAGGGGTTTTCTCCATGACAAGGGGACAAATATCCCCTTCCCCCGAAGCAACCTCCCACCTGCTAAATTCTCCTGTAGGATGCAGCGCACCCCGTGCTGACCATGTTGCATCAGCACTAGGAACTTAGCTAGGATTGGGCTGGAAGATTCACAGGTAGAGGAAGCAATGCACACTGTTTGGAGAAGATGCTGCTTCTATTCAAAATCTGCAGAAAGTCTGAAAATACTGAAGGGAACAAAATCTTTTTTGTTTGCATTTGCATTCCACTCTTCTTCTATGGAACTCAGAAGGGAAACCACTGGTGGCTTTTCTCACCATTGTATCCTCATTGCTGGGAGGATAAGTGAAAAATCTCTGCTCAGCCATGGAGCTTGCTAGATGACCTTGATCAGACAAGTTTGACTAAATGAGTGGCCCCAGCACACTTTGTGAGCTGCCTGCTTGTGCAGCACTGCTCCACTCTCCTTGGACTTGTGCCACCTCCTGTGGTGTCGCAAGTTCGAGGAGACCTGAGTTTCCTCTTACCTCTGGCTGATCCACTTTGGTGCCCTTTCTTGCACTGGATACGCCACCAGCCCCCTGGCTTGCCTGTTCCAGCGCAAGATAGGATTGAGCTGTTAAGAACCTAATCCTATCTATTTTCCCTCTGCAACCAGTGCAGCAATGTCAAAATGGCTACCTCTGTATCCTGTGGGGGGGACGGGGACGGGACAGCAGTTATGGAAGTCTCCTCTGGGTAAGCCTTCAAAGTGTAGAAGGGTCTACTTGGACCTGAGCTACCAGTTCAATAGCACTAGTTCATGTGGACCCACACCATTTGATCAGGTCTGGGAAGGGAGCTAGGATTTGGTGGCAGCCACTGTTGCTGTCCCTGCCCCCTTTTCAGACCCGACCTGCCCTCCCCATTGCTGCTTCATTCCACCCTTCCCTGCCCCCAATCCACCCTCCCCACCCCTTCCTACCTGCCTTGCTGGGTATACTGAGCTCCACTAGCGAACACAGGAGGGTGTTGGTCTTTCCACTGGTGCTCCTGTAGCATGTCATTTTGCAGTTTTTACAACTGCCATAAGGCAGTTGCTGGCAGTGGAACACACCTTGGCCCACATAGGACAGAGCCATAAGTCCCACTGATTTCAGTTGGATATAGTTATTTTCTAGGGCTGTTTCTCTAACTGTGGGTCTGGATCCACTTGGTGGGTAGGGACCCAACTTCTTTGAAAACAAGGATAGCTAGATGAGCACTCCTCTGCAGTAGCAGAACCAAGTTGGACTGTACAACCTCAAGAAAAAAACAAAATAATAAACTTCTTAAATAATGCATATTTTAGGTGAAGCGATTTTGTCATTCATCATTGTCAATGTTACAGATAGTGTCCAGGAGGGCCCAAAAACATTTGTGATTTCTGTGCTGAATATAGTTGCACAACAGCAATGCATGTGCTTCCTGGAGAAAATGAGATTTCATCAGGTAAAGAATTTTGCACTTGGAATGTTGGGGAAAAAATTATATCATCACAAGACAGCCACAGCCTATGGGAAAGAGGTATGCACTATGAGCAAAAGATAAGAAATTAGTCAGCATTCACTGGACAATTAACTGATTGTGCAAAAAGACAGTGCATGCTTGAGGAGGCATTCCATAATTAAACCACCTTCAAAAGTAGCACAATCTTTTACTGTAATGCTGATAAACAGAACCTCTCCTATAAATCCAATACAGTACACAGCACTGGTGACTGCGTATAGTGCAAGAGAAACTCTTTCCTTCTTTATATAGCAAACAATGCAGTACAGCTTCACCAAAATGTGCCAGGCGGACACTCTGCCTCTAGAGTCTAGACATACCCTCAAGCCTTTCGATAACGTGCCTGTTGGTTTCTGCCAGAGATCGGTACAGCAGGTCCTTCTTCTTTCTGTCCCACGTTTGCTCCATCTGGAACAGGACTTCCATCTTCAGCTTCTCTGTGGCACAGTTCACAAGACTTTGGTAGTCTTTCTCATCAAGTACAAAAGTACGAAGATCACTGAGAGGGACTTCCGTCACTTCTTCGATCAGATCCTCCTTATGCCGATCCAGAAAATGTCCCCCTGAGAAGCGAGACACATGAACATCATGTTAAAAAATTTCTGTATGCTCACAAGACATGGAACCCACAACTTTTAATTAAAATGAGGGGCAATAAGGGAGAAAACACACAGATGGCCCAAACCTATCCCTTAGTGCCACTGCCAAAACTAGCATTCTGACACTGGAACATGCTTTATGACCATCATAAATGGACTTCCAGAAGTTCGTGGAGCTGAACGCCTCTGGCCTACAACCAGAGGCCCTGGAGGTTCAATAGATGACAGTGGGGACAGGATCACCCACTGATTCAGGTAGATTGGCAGGAGGAGGGAAGAACGGGGTGAGAAGCGGGTGGAACAGGCAGGATGATCAGATGTCCTCTTTTCTAGGACATGTCCTCTTTTTTAGGAAAAAGAAAAGAATGGAAAGTTCTGGAAAAGAACTTTAAAATGTCCTCCTTTTCCCTGTGAATGGTCCCCTGCAGGCGGCGAATAGCCTTCTTAATAAATTATATGCAGTATAGTTTTAAATTTAATAATACGTAATATAGTGTTAAATTAACCACATTAAATCAATATATGAGTGTTTTTAGCAGGGATGGGCACTCAAGTCAGAAGACTCAAGCTGGAGTCCCACAAAACATGTTTTTGCTAACCTGTGTACACTTGTGCCGATGACTTGGGCATTAATGAATCTGAGGCCACTGACTCAGCACTCTATCTGTGTCTGGGTGTGCTTGCTCACTATCTGTGGTGTGACCTTGTGGGACCATCATTCAGACCAGGCAAGCAGTAGGGAAGTTCCAGCCAGGAGGCAGGGAAGGGATAATGTTTTGCTTTTGCATCAAGCAGGAGGGAGGAGGTGGGAGCAGGCTCCCTTGCCTGTGACCCTCCTCCCTCATACCGCTTCTGTCCTCGCTCTCTTGCAGTCTGTCCCTTTCCCTCCCACCTTGTTTATAGATGGGATGGGACATTACGGGAGTATTAAAGGAGAACCCCAACACACACACACACACACCCTGGCAGCAGCCCCATTTTTTTCCATGTCTGGCTTTTTAAAGGGTAAAACTCGCAAAAATGCTCTAGGTGACTTGGAAAGTCTGCCCATTAGGACTCAAGTCAAGCCACTCTGGACTTGCCCATCCCTGGATTTTAGCTTTCATTTTGACATGACCTACATTTTTCTTGGATGTCCTACAGTTTGGGGTCCCTTGTCCTCTTTTGTAGTTAGGACATTTGCTCACTCAGGGAATGGGAGAGAGTTGAGGGTATGATGAAGGCGCACTTGGCATGAGCCATCCAAACCTCTTGACTGGCTGGGGCTCCACACTGGGAATTGTGGGCTTGGTGCAGGGTCAGTTTCCCCTTCTGGAAGGATTGTCAAAAGCTCTGGAGTTTGGCGAGTTCTGCATTAATGGCTCCTACAGCATATTTACCTGCAAGCTGTTCAATAAGCCGCCTGTTGGTTGCCCTCAAGATACGCTGCAGCTGATCCTTGTCGCCTGTTCTCCAGCTTGACATCCATTCATACAGTTTCCGCATTGGCTGATGGGCATCCTTAATTTCGTATTCTTGTTCACGTGTTAATATGCCACGCAGTTGTCTTAAAATAAGGTCCATCCCAAAGACACGTCTAATCAACTCTTCCTGGTGATTCTCAACAAAATCTGGGAAGAGAAGGTAGAAAGACAGACCCTCGTACACAGATCCTGCCTACACAGAACCCACAGTCAGAACAGACTGCCTGGTCCCTTTTGACATCCTGCAGAAAGGCACCAATTCTCACAGTATCTTTTCAATTTTTCCAGGGTACTTGAGTATCTACACTGAGAACTGTGATTCAAAGTGCCTCACGCGGGATTCTCCCAAATCTGAAAAGAAGCTGCTGAAATTTTCCATGCATATGAAAAATGCCGTGGTTGAAACATACCATGGCTTTTTAAGAATACTAAAAAGAAGGTTACAATGTTTAAAATGTGATAAGAAGTAAAAAAAAAAAAAAAAAGATGTCAATAAGGAGCAAGATCCTTTGAGAAGACAGGGTGTGGTATCAACAGTGGCCCCTAACAGGTCTGGGAAGCATGGGGTTAACACCAGGGCCTTAGAATGCAGTGAGTGTGCTGCACAGCTGAAGCCACTTGGAAGCAACAGGGCTCTCAAGGGAAAAAAGCAGAATCTGGAGAAAGGAAAGGGTGTGGGTAGCAGGAGGAGGAAAGGCTGGAGGAGGGAGAGAGGACTAATGGACTGGTTGATGGACTAAGGGATCTTCTGACTGACTGACTGACGGGTAATGGACTACTGAGGATTGCTGGGACAAGGATGGCTGGAGACTGCTGGGTGGTGGAGAGCTGAGGGGCACTGCTGTACTTAGGAGAGCTGCTGCTTTGTGAACTGGGAGGAAGGACCCTGCAGCCCCACAGGCAAGTTACCTACTGGTTACCTTCCAACTGCCACTGGGGTTCAGTAGTAGTTTTGCAGACTGCTAGAGCTAGCTGAGCCAGGGGAACTAGTTAGCTTAAAGTGGGCATAACTTCTCTAGACCAAGTTTGGAAAGGGAATTTGGCAAAACAGCAACAGGTGGCAGGAAGAAAAAAAAAAGAGGGGGTAAAGCCTCATTTGCCTAAGGAAAACTACAGTACTTGACTAGAGTCCGGACATTAAGAACGCCAATGGATAGTAGTGACCCCAAGGATCACATCATTCAGTCAGGAGACAAAGGGCCATCTCTTGATTAGATCCTTGGTGTTTCAAAGGTATAAAGAGGAATTTAGGAGGGGGGTTTATGCTTGGCGTTTGAGAGGTTATCCTCCCTGCCTCATCTTCTCATCGTAGATGGGGAATTTCTGCAAATTTTGGAGGACAGCGAAGGTCATACTTTATGTCTTTTCAACTTATGCCTGTAAGTGATAGGTTCAGTATAATTTAGGAGTTTTTAGGTTTATTGCTTTAGTTGTGTCTGTGTTAGTCTCTGAGGGGGTTTTCCCTCTTAATGTCTATTACCTTCTCTTAAGTGAAATGTATATTTTCAGTATAATTTCAGTATATTCAGTAAAATCAAATAAGCTATTTGGCTAATTTATTGTGAGTACAGAAGGGAAGGGGGGGCAGGTAAAATTCTGTCTTGAAGTTTTGGTTACCTTGGTGACTAGCTAAAGCTGAGTCCCTGGTAATTAAGGGGGGCTGTTAGCAGCTTGTAAAAGCTATTGTTGGCTAAGAGGCTGTATATGCCTAGCCAGTGTTTTTATCAAAGAGGGTTGTTAAAGGCTAATTTGCTGTGTTATGATGTGTGCTGAAGTACCTGTAGCTATAAAGCTCTGACACATCCTGTTTGTAATCCCCTTTACTCACATTTTTGAGAGACCAAGTTGCTGAAGCAAACTGCAAAACTTGGCTGAGTGTTGTAGCTGCTTTAAGAAACAAGCATCTCAGTGGCAGAGTGAAAGTTTAGTTGTGCCACAGTGGTGCATTGGGAAAACATTGTTTTTTATAGCCCTCTTTTACAGATGCCTCTTCCACAGAAATAAAAGGCCTGTAGGATTAAGCTGTTATTGGGTGAGGTGACATTATCTGAGACTTCCCAGGTAAGAGTGCTAATCACTTCCTTACACAGCTTTCTAAACCAATCCAGTTGTCTGCATATATGTCTGGCTTCCATTGTCTCTCTCATAATCCTATACAAACAAATCTCTTTTTATCTAATGGGTCTTACTCCCAAGCAGGGCCTAGGAGAAGGGGGTAAAGGGGGTCATTTGTACCCGGGCCCAAGGTCTAAAGGGGGGCCCAGAAGCCAAAGGAAGGGGCCCAGAAATTTCCTGAGATCTGACATTTTCCTATCTACTCAGACTTGTTGCCTGTATGGGATACTGGGGACACTACTGATGCCACATGGGTGGGTAGACCTGGGCTCCTAAAACTTTTCCAGCTGTCCCTCCCTGCTCCTGTTCTGCTCGCCCATCACCACCCTCCCTTACTCTGTTTCACCCCTCTCCCTTTGCAAAGGGGCCCAAAAGAAACTTTGTACCCCCTGATAAAATTCCTCTCAGAAGCCCTGCTCCCAAGAAGGCCTGCAAAGGACTGCAGCCTTGGGGCAGAGGAGGGTTGCAATGGCAAGTTTCCTGCTTCGAACGTTTTTGAAGGAGATTTTATTATTTCCTTCCAAGTTCCTGGCCATACACTCCTCAATGTCTTTCTTGGCCTCGCATTATCTTTTTACAGTTATTTTGCCAGTATTTGTGTTCATTTTTATTCTCCTTATGAGGGGAAGACTTCCACTTATGGAAGGAGGCTTCCTAGCCCTTTACAGCCTCTCCAACTCTGCTCTTTAGCCAATGCTGGCACTTAGTCAAGCCCTTCCTCCTTTATGGTATGTACTTCAGGTGGACCTCTATTACTGTTGTTTAAAACAGCCTCCATGCACACTGGAGAGACTAGACTGTTTTTACCTTTACGTTCAAGTTCAGCAATAAGGAAGTGGTTTTTGGTCTTCAGCGCCTCGTACAGCTTGTCCTTGAAGGAACCGTTCCACGTTGGCACTAGCTTGTAGAGCTCCCGCATTTTTTCCTGACTGGTTCCCCTTGAGGATATTTTTTGGTACTCTTCTTCATTCAGGATGGTGCTGTGCAGCATATCCAGGACACCCTCCACCATAGCTGTCCGCTGGATCAGCTCCTCCTGGTGGCGCTCAATGAAATGCAGCGCTGGGGAGACATGGGCCCAGTGAGACCGCCCCCCTGTCAGAAAAAGAAATAAGATCAATGAAACACCAGAAGCTTAAACAAGTGTACCAGTTATTGTCTTTTCCCTGCAGTCCTGGGAAATGTAGGGGAAGCCAGGCATTTCAAGGCTCTGCATAAACCATCGGCCACTGCATGCTACAGCCCATTTTTGAGAGAGCAAGTCTAGTTTCACTCATGCTTGCCACGCACACAACAGGCATTCTTCCCAATGATTTGAAAGCTGGAAATTGCTTCTCTGTTGCCAGGGCTGGCCCAGCCATGAGGCCAATGGAGGTGCGCAACTCAGGCCTCCAGTAGAGATAGGGGGCACATACCTCCACTTGCCCATTTCCCGCCACTGCTCCTTCCCCGTATCTCTGGATTGGAAAATCCAGAAGGGGAAGAGGAAGTGTGGAAGAGAGTCTAGCCACTGCACCTTCCACACTTCCCCTCCCCCTCCATGTAGCCACTACCCTCCCTCCCTCCACACTTCCTTTTCTTCACCATCCCCCTCTTCCCTTTCCAATCCACAGGAGGAGCCATGGAGCTGAGTAGGTGGACAGAGAAAGGTGCCCTGTGCTGAGGCAGCCACCTCTGCCAGCCTCGTGGATGGGTCAGCCATGGTAACACACTTGAGTAGCACATGTTTGGGTGCACATCTCAATTGACAAGTCACAGGGAGCCCAATCCTAATTATTCCTAACCAGGCTGACAGCTGGCAGAACCTGAGTTCCTCCAGCCTAAGTGCCTGCCTGCTGTGGAAAATGACATTCTGTCGATGAGCTGGTACTTCCACTGTCGAACACAGAGAGGTCACCACCACAATTGTCGGCAGCAGTTCTGCCAATGAGCTGGCACTTCCACTGGCAGCAGTTCATGCTTGCTGTCTGCTGGAGCCAATAAAGCAGCAGAAGGGGTGAGGATGGCAGAATGGGACAGGGATTGGAGAAGGTGTGGTGGGCGGAGGGCAGGAATCAGCAGAAACGGCTACACCAATATCCTCCTCTTCATTTTGGCCCCAACACTCCGCCTTGTCTCTAGTCAGACAGACTGGTGTCAGCTAAAGAGCTAGAGCTGGTGCAGGTTCACGTCATCTCAGGAGGGTGTCCAGGAGGATGCCCGAATGGCTAATGAGCCAAGTTAGAGAGGCTGTAAAGGGCAAGGAAGCTTCCTTCCGTAAATGGAAGTCTTGCCCTAATGAGGAGAATAAAAAGGAACATAAACTGTGGCAAAAGAAATGTAAGAAGGTGATACGGGAGGCCAAGAGAGACTATGAGGAACACACGGCCAGCAGCATTAAGGGGAATAATACAGTTGGCATCCTTCAGTCTTGGAAGACTATGGTATCGGGCTCTGAATGGTGGTTAGTGTCCTCTCCAATGCGTGAAGCCTGGGTAAAGTAGATATGGAGGATAGACTGTTACCATGTAGCAAATCCCCCCTCTCCACGTCGCTGAAATGGTCCAATGGAAAGGCAGAAGCCAATATGGCTGGTTCCAGCGACGTCGCAGGAGTTGCCAGAACGTGACTGTTCAGCCATGAACTGCCTCAGGGACTCCGGCTCTGGATTTTGCCTCGAGGTTGACTCCTGAAGCCTTTTCCATAACTGAACGTAGCCACAAGGCAGTGGAGGTTTGGGATCAGAGTCTGAGAGAAGGGGAATAATAAAAGCTTCTTCAAATATGTTAGAAGCAGGAAACCCGCCAGAGAAGCGGTTGGCCCTCTGGATGGTGAGGGAGGGAAAGGGGAGATAAAAGGAGACTTAGAGATGGCACAGAAATTAAATGAGTTCTTTGCATCTGTCTTCACAGCAGAAGACCTCGGGCAGATACCGCTGCCCGAACGGCCCCTCCTGACCAAGGAATTAAGTCAGATAGAGGTTAAATGAGAAGATGTTTCAGACCTCATTGATAAATTAAAGATCAATAAGTCACCGGACCCAGATGGCATCCACCCAAGAGTTATTAAGGAATTGAAGAATGAAGTTGCTGATCTCTTGACTAAAATATGCAACTTGTCCCTCAAAACGGCCACGATGCCAGAGGATTGGAGGACAGCAAATGTCACACTGATCTTTAAAAAGGGAAGGAGGGGGGACTCGGGAAACTATAGGCCGGTCAGCCTAACATCTACACCGGTTAAGATGGTGGAATGCCTCATCAAAGATAGAATCTCAAAACACATAGACGAACAGGCCTTGCTGAGAGAGAATTAGCATGGTTTTTGTAAGGGTAAGTCTTGCCTCACAAACCTCTCTGAATTCTTTGAAAATGTCAACAGGCATGTGAATGCAGGAGAACCCGTGAACATTATATATCTGGACTTTCAGAAGGCGTTTGAGATGTCTCGCACCAAAGGCTA